>NW_026008689.1:0-29136 GCF_001458135.2 Marmota marmota marmota | reverse complement strand
GGTTAGGTTTAGGGTAAGGTTTAGGTTTACTCTTAGGGTTAGATTAGAGTTTGTGTTAGAGTTAGGGTTAGGGTTAGTGTAAGGGTTAGGGTTAGGGTTAGGGATCGGGTTAGTTTTAGGGTTAGAGTTAGTTTTGGGGTTAAGTTTAGGATTAGTGTTATGGTTAGAATAAGGGTTGGTTTTAGGATTACGATTAATGTTATGTTAGTGTTAGGATTAGGGTAAGTTTAGGATTAAAGTTTGTGTTATGGTTATGGTTAGGTTAGGGTTAGTGTTAGTGTTAAGGTTAGGATTAAGGTAAGATTTATGGTTAGTGTGAGGGTTATGATTAGAGTTATTGTTACTGTTAGGGTTAGGGTTAGGATGAGTGTTAGGATTAGGGTTAGGGTTAGGTTTAAGGTTACTGTTACTTTTAGGGTCAGTTTTATGGTTAGGGTTAGTGTTATGCTTATGATTAGGGTTAGGGTTAGGTTTAGGCTTAAGGATAGGTTATGGTTATGATTAGGTTTAGGATTAGTGTTAGATTTAGGGTTAGGTTTGGGGTTAGGGTTAGTGTTAGGGAGAGGGCTAGGGTTAGGTTTAATTAGGGTTATGGTTAGGTTTACTTAGGGTTATGGTTAGGTTTATGATTCATAATAGTGTTAGGGTTTGGGTTAGTGTTAGTTTTAGGTTTATGTTTAGGGTTATGCTTAGTTTTAGTTTCAGGGTTAGAGTTAGGGTTAGCATTAAGGTTAAAGTTAGTGTTAGGATTAGGTTTAGTGTTAGTGTTCATGTTTGATTAGGGTTAAGGTAAGATTTAGAGTTAGGTTTAGGGTTATGATTGCAGTTAGTATTACTGTTAGAGTTAGGGTTAGGTTGAGTGTTAGGTTTACAGTTAAGAATTAGGGTTAAGTTTAGTGTTAGGTTTCGGGCTAGTGTAATGTATACGGTTATGGTTATGATTAGGATTATGGTTAGGTTTAGTTTTAGGGTTAGGGTTAGGTTAGGATTAGAGTTAGTGTTTGGGTTAGTGTTAGGGTTAGGATTAGAGTTGGGGTTATGGTTCGTGTTAGGGTTAGGGTTAGGGTTACTTAGATTTAGGGTTAAGGTTAGGATTCATGTTAGGGTAGGGTTAGGGTTAGTGTGAGGTATAGGTTTAGGGTTAGGGATAGTGTTAATTTTAGGGTTAGAGTTAGTGTTAGCGTTAGGTTAGGGTTAGGTTTAGGGTTAGTGTTAGTGTTAGTGTTAGGGTTAGGGTTAGGGTTATCATTAGTGTTATGGTTAGGATGAGGGTTCGGGATAGGATTATGATTAGAGTTAGTGTTAGGGTTAAGGTTAGATTTAGGGTTAGGCTTATTGTTAGTGTTAGGGTTGGGCTTAGGGTTAGGGTTAGGAATAGTGTTAGTGTTAGGAATATATTTAGAGTTAGTGTTAGGGTTAGGGTTAAGGTTAGGATTAGTGTTATATTTAGGGTTAAGGTTTGGTTTAGTGTTATGGTTAGGTTTAGGGTTAGTTTTAGTTTTAATATATGAGTTAGGGTTAGGGTTAAGGTATGGGTTAGTGTTAAGTTTAGGGTTAGGGTTCGGTTTAGGGTTATGATTAGTGTTAGGGTTAGGATTATGGTTTGTGTTAGGGTTAGGGTTAGGTTTAGGTTTTGTGTTAGTGTTAGGTTTTGGATTAGTGTTATGGTTAGTATTAAGGTTATTCGTAGGGTTAAGGTTAGGGTTGAGGTTAGTTTTAGGGTTAGGGTTAGGTTTAGGTTTAGTGTTAGCGTTAGGTTTAGTGTTAGGTTAGTGTTAGATTTAGGGTTAGGTTTAAGCTTAGGTTTAGAAATAGAGTTAGGGTTAGTGTTAGGGTTAGAATTAGTGTTCGGGTTAGGGTTAAGTTTAGGATTAGTTTTATGTCAGGGTAAGGGTTACAGTTAGGTTATGCTTAGGGTTAGTGTTGGATTTGGGTTAGGTTTAGTTTTAGATTTATGGTTAGTGTTAGGGTTAGGGTTAGAGTTAGTGTTAGAGTTAGGGTTTGGATTAGGTTTAGTTTTAGGTTTAGAATTAGGGTTAGTGTCAGGGTTAAGGTTAGGTTTAGGCTTAGTGTTACAGTTAGGGTTAGGCTTAGTGTTAAGTTTACGGTTACGGTTCATTTTATATTTAGGATTAGGGTTTGTTTTAGGGTTATATTGAGGGTTACAGTGAGGTTTAGGGTTAGATTTACGGTTAGGGTTAGTGTTAGGAATGGTGTTTGTGTAAGGGTTAGTGTTGGGTTTAGGCTTAGTGTTAATGTTGAGGTTCGGGTTCGGGTTAGGGTTAGGGTAAGGGTGAGTTTTAAGGTTAGTGTTAGAGTTAGGGTTATGGTTAGGATTATGGTTATGGTAAAGATTAGTTTTAGGTTTAGGGCTAGGGTTAGGGTTAGGGTACAGTTAGGGTTATGGTTAGGGTTAGTGTTAGGGATAGGACTAGGTTTAGGTATAGGTTTAGTGTTAGGGTTAGTGTTAGGGTTAGTTTTAGGGTCAGATTTATGGTTCATGTAAATGTTAGGTTTAGTTAGTGTTAAGGTTAGGGATAGTGTTAGGGTTACAGTTAGAGTTAGGTTAGTGTTAGGTTTAATATTAGTTTAAGGGTTAGGTTTAGGTTTATGGTTGTGTTTACAGTTAGGGTTCACGTTAGCATTAGGGTTAGGGTTAGTGTTAGGGTTAGAGTTATGTTTAAGGTTACGTTTAGTGTTAGTGTTTGGGATGGGGTTAGGAATATTGTTAGGTTTAGGTAAAGGTTTAAGGTTAATTTTAGGGTTAGGGCTAGGGTTAGGTGTAGGGTTAGTTTTATGAATAGGGTTAATGTTATGATTAGGGTTAGTGTTAGGTTTAGGGTTAGGGTTATGATTAGGGTGCGATTTAGATTTAGTGTTAGTGTTATTGTTCGGGTTAGAGTTATGGTCAGTTTTAGAGTTAGAATCAGTGATTGGGTTAGTGTTAGGATTAGTGTTATGGTGAAGGATATGGTTTGTGTTAGGTTAAGGTTTAGGGTTAGTGTTTGTTTTAGGTTTAGAGATAGGGTAAGGTTTAAGGTTATGGTTAGGATTAGGGTAAGAGTGAGGCTTAGGGTTAGGTTTAGATTTAGGGTTATGATTATGCATAGGTTAGGGTTATGCATAGGTTAGGGTTAGGTTAGAGTTATGGATAGGGTTAAGTTTAGGGTTAGTGTTAGGATTCACGTTGGAGATTGGGTTGGGATTAGTGATAGGGTTGGGGTTGGGGTTAGGGTTCGTGTTAGGATTAGGGTTCAGTTTAGCATTAAGGTTAGTGTTAAGGTTAGGTTTAGGGTTTGTGTTAGTGTTTATGTTAGGGGTATGGTTTGGGTTAGGGTTAGGTTTACATTTGGCTCAGGATTAGGGTTAGGATTAGGTTTATTGTTAGGGTTATATTAAGGTTTAGGGTTAGTCTTAGGGTTAGGGTTAGGTTTTGTGTTAGGGTCAGATTTGTGGTTAGGGTTTTTTTTAGAGTTAGTGTTAGGGTTAAGGTCTATGGTAGGGTTAGGTTTAGGGTTAGTGTTAGGTTTAGTTTAAGGTTTAGGGATACTTTTAGGGTTAGGATTCGAGTTAGGTTATTATTAGGGTTAGTTATTTAGGGTTCAGATTCGAGTTCGTGTTAGTGTTAGGTTTAGGGTTAGTGTTAGTGTTAGGTTTAGGTTTAGGGTTAGGGTTTGTGTTAGGATTAGGGTTAGGGTTAAGTTTAGGGTTAGAGTTAGGGTTGGGTGGGGCTTAGGGTTAGTGTTAGGGTTCGGGTTTAATGTTAGATTTTGTGTTAGGGTTAGGTTTAGGGTTAGGGTTAGGGTTAGTGTTAGGGTGTGGGTTAGGCTTACGATTAGTATTAGGATTAGGTTTAATGTTAGGGTTAGTGTTAAGGTTAGGGTTAGAGTTAGGGTTACACTTACTGTTTGAGTTTGGGATATATTTAGGTTTAGGGTTAGTGTTAGGGTTTGAATTAGGGTTAGTATTAGGTTTAGCATTAGATTTAGGAAGCAGGTTAGGGTTTTGGTTTGGGTGATAATTAGGGTTAGGTTTAGGTAAGGGCTAATGTTAGGGTTAGGTTACATATATGGTTATAGTTTGGGTTAGGGTTTGTGTGAGAATTAGGGTTAGGTTTGAGTTAGGGTTACATTAGGGTTAGGATGAGGGATAGGGTTAGGATTTGGTTATGGTTAGGGATAGGGTTGTTGTTAGGTTTAGGTTTAGGGTTAGGGTTATGTTTAGGTAAGGGTTAAGTTTAGGGTTAGATTTATGGTTAGAATTAAGAGTAGGTTTAAAGTTCGTGTTAAAGTTAGTCTTAGGGTTAGTTGTAGCATTAGGGTTATTGTTAGTATTAGTGATACTGTTAGGATTATCGTTTGTGATAGGGTTCGGATTATTTTTAGGATTTGTGTTAGGGTTAGGGTTAGGGATAGTTTTATGGTGAGTATTAGGTTTAGAGTGAGGCTTAGGGTTCGTTTTAGGGTTATGGTTAAGGTTAGGTTTAGTGTTAGGGTTAGGGATAGTGTAATACTTAGGGATAGGTTTAGGGTTAGGGCTAGGTCTAGTGCTAAGGTTAAGGTTAGTGTTATGGTTATGGTTATGGTTATTATTAGGCTTAGTTTTAGAGTTTAAATTAGGATTAACCCTAACCCTAAAACAAACCCTAACCCTAACCCAAACCATAACCCTAACCTTACCCTAACCCTAACCCTAACCCAAATCCTAACCATACCCAAAACCCTAACCCTATCTAAAACCCTAACACAAACCCTAATTCTAAATCTAACCTTAATCCTAACACGAGTTTTAACCCCAATATAAACCCAAACACTAACCCTAACACTAACTCTAACCCTAAACATAAACAAAACCCTAACCTTAACACTAACCATAAAAACAAACCTAACCCTAACCTTAACACTAAACCTAAACCTAACCTTTACCAAAATCGTAAAACTTACCCTAAAGCGAACACTTTTTCTAAACCGAAACCGAAACCTAACACTAACCCTAACACTAAACCTAAGCATAACCATAACCCTAACACAAAAACTAACACTAACCCTAACCCTAACCCTGACACTAACCCTAACTCTAACCCTAACACTAAACCTAATACTAACAAACTCTAACCCGAAACTGAACCCCAACACTAAATTTAAGCTATTTCTAACCCTAAACCTAACCCTAAAAATAACCATAACCCTAACCCAAACCTTCACCCTAAACCTAACTCTAAATCTAACACAAATCCTAACCCTATAACTAACTTTAATCCTAACCCTAACCCTAACCTAACCTTAACCCTAAAACTAAAAATAATTTTAACTCTAACAGTAACCCTAACCCTAACACTAACTCTAACTTTTACCTTTACCCTAAATCTAACCCTACAACAAACCCTATCCATATCCAAAACCATAACCATAACCTAACCCTAACCCTAACCCCAAATCTAACCCAAATCCTAACCATAACGGAAACACTAACCCTTTTCGAATTACTAACACAAACCCTAATACTAAAAGTAATTTAAATCTAACACTAATTCTAACCCTAATATAAACCCTAAAACTAACCCTAACCCTAACTGAAACACTAACCCTAAACCTATCCATAACCCTAACTCTCATCCTAACACTAATCCTAACATTAACCCTAACACTTACCCTAATGCTAACGCTAACACTAACCCTAACTCTAACCCTAATGCTAACCCGAACACTAACATGAAACCTAACACTTACTATAACCTTAAAACTAAACCTTACCCTAAACTGAACCTGATCCTTAACCCTAACACTAACCACAACCCTTACTTCAACCTTAACCCTAAAACTAAACCTAACACTAACACTAAACCTAAACCTAACACTAACACTAACCCTAACCCTAAACCAAACTCGAAACCTAACCATAACAATAAACCTCACCCTAACCCTAACACTCAGCCTTACCCTAACCCTAAACCTAACACTAAACCTAGCCCTAACCCTAACCCTAACCCTAACATTAAACCAAACCCTAACCCTAAATTTAACTCTAACCCTAATCCTAACCGTAAGCCTAAACCTAACCCTAATACTAACCGTAACAAAAAACCTAACCCGAAACCTAACCCGAAACCTAACACAAACCCTAAACCTAACCCTAACCCTAATTCTATCTCTAACCCTAACTCTAACCCTAACTGTAACCCTTACCCTAATCCTAACCCTAATTCTAACCCTAAACCTAAAACTTACCTTAATCCTAAACCTAATCCAAAGCCTAACACAGACCCTCAACCTAACCCTAAATCTAATCCTAACACAAACCTTTACCCTAAACCTAACCGTAAACTAAATCTAACCCTAAGCCTAACCCTAACCCTAACTCAAATTCTAACCTTAACCCTAACACTAACTCTAACCATTACAGTAACCCTAACACTAACCCGAAATCTAACCCTAGCCATAACCCTAATGCTAACATTATCCGTAAAACTAACCCTAACCATAACCGTAACCCTAACCCTAAAACAACCCTAACCCAAACCATAACCCTAAACATAACCTATCCCTAACCCTAACTCTTACCTAAACCTAACCCTAAACAAAACCCTATTACTAACACTAACACTAACAATAACCCGAATTCTAACACAAACCCTATCCCCAACCCTAACACTATCACTAACCCTAAACCTAAACTCAACCCTAAACCTAACACTAATCCTAACCCTAAATCTAAACTTAATCTTATTCATAAACCTAAACGTAATCCTAAACCTAATCCTATTTCAACCCTGAACCTAACACAAACCCTAATCCTAACCCTAACCTTAAACTTTACACTAACCCTAAATCTAACCAGAATCCTAAATCTAAACCTAATCCTGTACATAACCCTAACCCTAAATCTAAACCTAACACAATCCTTTAACCTAACCCTAAACCTAACACAAACCCTAACTCTAACCCTAACACTAACCTTAACACTAACCCTAACCTAAACCTGACTCTTAAAATAACCCTAACCTAAACCCTAACCTTTACCCTTACACTAACCCTAAAGCTAAACATAACCTTAATCCTATCCCTAACCCAAACCCTAACCATATCCCTAACCCTAACACTAACCCTAACCCTAATTCTAACAGTAACACCGACCGTAACCCTAATCATAATCCTAACACTAAACTTAAAAATATCCCTAACCCTAATATTATCCCTAACTCTAACTCTAAAACTAACACTAACACTTACCCTATCCCTAAATCTATCCCTAAACATAGCCCTAAACCTAACCCTAATAATAATGTCAACCATAACCCTAATCATATTCCTAACACTAACCTTAAAATATCCCTAACCCTAATATTATCCCTAACTCCAAATCTAACACTATCACTAACAGATACCCTATCTGTAAATCTAACAGTAACCCTAACACTAACCCTAATCCTAATACTAACCGTAAACCTAACAGTAACACCAACCCTAACCCTAATCATAATCCTAATACTAACTTTAAAAATATCCCTAAACCTAACATTATCAATAACTCTAACACTAACACTAACACCCTATCCCTAAATCTAACACTAACCCTAACACTAACCTAACCCTATCCCTAAGATCTCCGTAATCATGACCCTAAAACTAACCCTAACCCTAACTCTAACACTAAGCCTAAACCTATCCCTAACCCTAGCACTAACATGAACACTGACCCTAAAACTAATTATAACCCTATCTGTAACCCTAACACTAACCCTAATTCTAGCAGTAACCATAATTCAAAACTTAACACAAACACTAAACCTAAACCTAACCCTAATCCTAATCATAACACTAACACTACCACTAACCCTAACACTAACCCTAACCCTAACCATAATCCTAATACTAACTGTAACACTAACTCTAACCCGTGCTTTAATCCTATCTGTAATGCTAACCCTAACACTAACCCTGGCCCTAAGAAAACCCTAACACTAACTCTAACCCAACCTAACCCTAACCATAATACTAGCCCTATCCAAACCCTATCACTAAAAGTAATTCTAAACAAAACCCTAATGATACCTGTAAACCTAACCTAACACTAACCCTAAATTTAAACCTAACACAAAATATAACCCAAACCATAACACTACCCCTAACCCTAACCCTAACCTTAACCCTAACTCTAAGCCTAATTGTAACCCTAACCCTAACTTTAACCCTAAAGCTAACACAAACCATAAGTCTTACCCTAATCCTAATCATATCACAAAAAATAACCCTAACCCTAACACTAAGCATAACTCTAAACCTAACCATAACCCAAAACATAACCCTAACACTAACCTCAACACTTAACCTAATGCTAACCCTAACCCTAACAATAACCCTAAAACTATCCCTAAACCTAACCCAAACCCTAACACTATCCATAAACCTAACACTAACCCTATCTCTAACACTAAACCTAATGCTAACCCTAACAATAACCCTAACCCTAACACTAACAATCAACCTAACCCTAATATTATCCCTAACCCTAACACTAAATTTAACCCGAACCCAAAACCTAACTATAACAATAACCCTAACCCTAAACTAACACCAACCCTAACTCTAATCTAGCCCTAACCATAACCATAACACTAACCCTAAACATATAAACAAACCCTAACACTAACCCTAACCTAAACCTAAAACTAATTTAACCCTAACTCTAACTCTAACCCTGATTTAACCCTTAACCTAACCCTAACCCTAATTCTAACCCTAACCCTAAAACTTAACTTAAGCCTAAACCTAAGCCAAACCCTAACACTGACCCTAAACCTAACCCTAAAATCTAACCCTAACACAAACTTTTACCCTAACCCTAACCCTAAACTTAACCTAACCTTAAGCCTAACCCTAACCCTAACAGTAAACCTAACACAAATTGTAAACCTAACCCTAACACTAACCCGAAATCTAACCCTAGCTATAACACTAATGCTAACACTAACCGTAAACCTAACCCAAACCCTAACCCTAATCCTAACTCTAAAAGAAACCCAAACCCAAACCATAACCCTAAATGTAACCTAACCCTAACACTAACTCTTACCAAAACCTCACCCTATACCTAACCCTATTACTAACACTAACACTAATCCTAACCCAAATCATAACACAAACTCGATCCCAAACCCTAACACTATCACTAAACATAAACCTAAACCTAAACCTAACCCTAACCCTAACCCAAACCCAAAATCTAAACTTAATCTTATTCATAAACCTAAACATAACCCTAAACCAAATCATATCAAAACCTGAAACCTAACCCTGAACCTAACACAAACCCAAACCCTAAACTTTACACTAGCACTAAATCTAACCAGAATCTGAAATCTAAACTTAATCCTGTACATAACTCTAACCCTAAATGTAACCTAACACAATCCCATAACCTAACCCTAAACCTAACACAAACCCTAACTCTAACCCTAACTCTAAAACTAACCCTAACTTTAACCCTAAACTTTACCCTTACACTAACCCTAAACCTAACCATAATCCTAAATCTAAACCTAATCCTGTACATAACCCAACCCTAAATCTAAACCTAACACAATCCCTTAACCTAAGCCTAAACCTAACACAAACCCTAACTCTAACCCTAACACTAGCCTTAACACTAACCCTAACCTTGACTCTTAAACTAACCCTAACGTTAACCCTAACCTTTACCCTTACACTAACCCTAAAGCTAAACATAACCTTAATCCTAACCCTAACCCTAACCCTATCCCTAACCCTAAGACTAACCCTAACCCTAATCCTAACAGTAACACCAACCCTAATTCTAATAATAATCCTAACACTAACCTTAAAAATATCCCTAATCCTAACATTATCCTAACTCTAACTCTAACACTAACATTAACACTTACCCTATCCCTAAATCTAACACTAACCCAACCTAGTCCTAATCGTCCCCCTAACAATACCACTAACCCTAACCCTAACATACAATAACACCAACCCTAACCCTAACACTAACCCTAACCCTAACCATAATCCTAACACTAACCATAACACTAACACTAATCTTTGCCTTAATCCTAACTGTATCCCTAACCCTAACACTAACCCTATCCCTAAGAAACCCCTAACACTAACCCAAAAACTAACTTTAACTTAAATGCTAAACCTAACACTAACCTCATTCTAAAACTAACCCTAACACTAAACCTAATCCTAGCATTATACTGAAACCTAAACCTTAGCTTATCCCTAACACTAAGCCAAACACTAACCCTAATCCTAAAACTAACCCTAACACTAAACTTAACCATATACATAACCCTAACCAAACAGTAACCATAACCTTAACCCTAACCCTACCCTAACACTAACCCTACAGCTAATCCTAACACTAACCCTTACACTAACCCTAACCCAAACCCAAACCTGAACGCTAAACCAAAAAAATAAACCTAACCCTAACCCCAACACTAACACTAACACTAATCCTAATCCTATCCCTAACACAAACCCTAATTCTAACACTAACACTAACCGTAACACTAAACCTAACCCTAACCCTAATCTGAAACCTAACGCTAAAAGTAAACCTAATCCTGACCCTACCACTAACATTCACCCTAACCCTAAACCTAATACTAACCTAACACAAACCCTTACACTAACCCTAACCCTAACACTAACATTAACCCTAACCCAATCCATAATACCAACATTAACCCTTACCCCAACCCTAACCTATAAGTAACCCTAACCCTAACCATAACCCTGAACCTATCAATAACCCTAACCCTAACACTAACACTAACCCTAATGCTAACTAACCTAACACTAACCCCTAACTCTGACACCTACCCTAAATTTAAAACTAATCCTAACCCCAATTTACCCTAACACCAACACTGTCCCTACCCCTTACCCAAACACTAAACCTAAACCTAACCCTAACACTGACACTAACCCTAATCTTAACCCTAACTGTAACCATAACCCTAACCCTAAGCCTGACCCTACCCCTAACACAAACCCTACCCCTAACACTAACACTAACCCTATCTCTAACCCGAAACCTAACCCTAATACTAAACCTTACTGTAACCCTAACCCTAACACTAACCCAGCCGTACCCTAAACCCGAACCCTAACACTAATCATAACCCTAACCCTAAAACTAGCCCTAACATGAGTCCTAACCCTAAGCATAATTTTAACACTAAACCTAACACTAACCCTAACACTATCCATAACACTAACCATAACACTAAACCTAATGCAAACCCAAACACTTAAACTAACCCTAACCCTAACCCTAATCCTAACCATAACCATATCCTTAACATTAATCCTAACCCTAACCCTAACACAAAATTTAACCCTAACACTAACACTAACAGTAACCCTAACCCTAACACTAACACTAAACCAAATTCTAACCCTAACCCTAACCCTCACCTTAACTGTAACCCCAACTAACCGTAATGCTAACACAAACCATAACACTTACACTAATCCTATTCCTAAGTCTAATCCTAACACTAAATCTAAACCTAACACAAACCCTCACCGTAAACGTTACCCTAACACTAACCCTAACCTGAAAACTAACCCTAACCCTAACCTTAAACGTACATCTAACCCTAGCACTAACCCTAAACCTAACTCTAACCTTAAACCTAACACTAACACTTACACTATCCCAAATCCTAACACTAACCCTAACCATAACCATAACCTTAACACTAACCATAACTCTAACCCTAACCCTAAATGCAACTCTTTTCCTATACGTAACCCTAAACCTAACCCTACCCCTAACCCTAACACAAACCCTAAACCTAACACTAACTCTAACCCTAACACAAATCCTAAATTTAATCCTAATTGTAACTCTTTCCTGAACCCTAAACCTAACATGAACCCCAACCCTAACACTAACCCTCACCATAACACAAACCTTAAACCAAAACATAATCCTAACCCTCACCTCACCCTAACCCTAAACTATCACTAACCCTAAACCTAACCCAACTCTAACCCTAAAATTAAATTTAACCCTAACTCTAACCCTAAACGTAACACTAAACCTAAATCTAAATCTAACCCTAAAACAAATCCTTCCCCTAACCTAACCCTAACCTTAAACTTAATACCATCCTTAACACTAACCCTCAACCTAATTTAAATCTAACCCTAACACAACCCTAAACCTAACACTAAACCTAAACTTACCCAAACACTAACCATAACCATAACCCTTATTCTAGCCCAAATCCTAATTGTAACCTAACTGTAAACCTAAACCCAAATTAGGGCTAGATTTAGGGCTAGGTGTAGATTTAGTGTTTGGTTTAGGTTAAGGGTTATGGTTATTGGTCACTTTTGTTTTAGGGCTAGGGGAGGGTAAGGACTAGTGTTCCAATTAGAATTAGGGTTAGGGCTAGTGTTAGGATGAAGTTTATGCTTAAATTTAAGGTTAGATCCAGGTTTAGGGCTAGGGTGAAGGATAGAGCTAGGGTTGGGTCTAGGGATAGGCTAGGGTTTGGGTTATGGTAAGGGATAGGTTTAGAACTAGGGATAGGGCTCGGGTGAGAGTTAGAGGTAGTGTTAGGGATAGGGATAGGGATAAGTTTAGGATTGGGCTAAATTAGGGTTAGGATTAGCACTAGGGTTAGTGTTAGTTTTAGGCCTAGATTTAGGGCTAGTGTTAGGGGTAGCATAAGGGTTAGGGTAAGGTATAATATTACAGCTAGGTTTAGGGCTAGGACAAGGGATAAAATTAGGGTTAGAGCTAGGATTATGTTTAGTGTTAGAATAAAGGTTAGGTTTGAGCTAGGTTTAGGGCTAGGGTTTGTGATAGGGTTAGGGCTAGGATTAGGGCTAGGGCTAATGACAGGTCTAGGGTTAGGGTTAGGGTTAGTTTTAGGGTTATGTTTATGGCCAGGTCTATTGTAAGGGTTAGATTGAGAATTGGGATCAGCTTTACGGCTAGGGTTATTATTATTATTAGTCAGAGTCAGAATTAGGGTATTTGTTAGGTTCAGGTTTAGGGTTAAGGCTCAAATTACACTTAGGTTTAGGGTAATGTATATGGTTAGGTTTAGGATTCAGGTTAGGTTTAGGTAATGGATAGGGTCAGGGTTAGGGGTAAATATATGGTTAGTGTTAGGGCTATATTTTGGGTTAGGAAAAGTTTTAGGTTTAGGGTTAGGTTAAGTTATGTGTTAGAGCTAGGATTAGGGTTATGGTTAGGTTTAAAGCTATGTTAGGGCTCAGATTAGGGCTAGGTTTTGGGTTAGGTTAGGGCTAGGGTATGAGTATGGCTAATGTAAGATCTAGGGTTATGATTAAGGCTAGTTTTAGGGTTAGCATTAGGTCTAGGTCTAGTGTTACGGTCAGGTTTAGGTTTAGGGTGATGATTAGAGATATGGTTAGTGTTAGGGTCAGATTCAGGGTCAATGATACTTTTAGGGTTAGAGATAGGACTCGAATTAGGGCTAGGGTTAAAGCTAGGTATAGGGTTAGGGTCTGTGTTAGGCTTAGGGTAAGAATTAGGGCTAGGGCTAGTTTATTATATATATATATATATATATAATTAGGAATTAGGTCTAGCGTTACAATTAGGTGAAGATTAAGGTTATTGCAATGGCTCAGTTTTGTTTTTAGATCTAGGGCTACAGTTAGGGCTAGTTTTAGGATTAATGATAATGTTACGGCTAGTGGTAGGGTGAGGTTTAGGCTTAGATTTCTTGTTATGTTTAGATCTAGCTTTAAGGCTAGGGTTAGGGTTAAGTTTAGGTCTAGTGTTAGGATTATGGTAACAGAAAGGGTTACAACCTGAAATAGGGCTAGGGAGAGAGTTAGAGATAGTCTTAGGGCTAGTGTTAGGGTTTGGTTTATGGTTAGGGCTAAATTAGGGCTACTATTAGTGATAGGGTTAGTGTTAGGTTTCAGCCTATGATTAGGGCTAGTATGAGGGTTTGTATCAGGGCTAGGTATAGGATTAGGGTGAGGGCTAATGTCAGGTCTAGCATTATGATTAAGGATAGTTTTAGGGTTAGATTATGGCTAGGTCTAATGTAACGGTTCGGATTAGGGTAAAGGTCTGGTTAAGAGCTAGTTGTATTATGAGGGTCAGGGTCAGGATCAGGGATTGGTTTCATTTAAGTTTTAGAATTAAGGCTCGAATTAGCATTCAATTTTGGGCAATGGATTGGGTTAGATTTAGGGTTCAAGTTAGGTTTAGGGTTTTGAATAGGGTTATGGATAGCTATACGGTAAGGTCTAGGGTAAAGGTTAAGGTTAGGGCTATGGTTCGAATTAGGGTTAGCGTTAGGATTATGCTAATGAATACAGTTAGAGCTAGGGTTTGGGCAATGGTTACAGTGAAAATTAGGGTTAAATTTATAGTTAGGGATAGGACTATGTTAATGTTTAGGGTTAGGATTAGGGCTAGGTTTAGAGGTAGTGTTAGGGTTAGAGTTACTTTATTCAAATTTCTTTGATACAATCCAGGATTCATCTTTAACTAACCTTACTCTGGTTCCCCAGGTTTAGGCCTTTTGGTTCAACTGTTTGGTTTCAGAAAAAAAGTTAATATTTTCATTTTACTTCATTCTGACCTATATGAGTAAATGGAAATAGACCTGGAAATCAAACAAGGTTGATGCTAGCTGCTTGAAACTGCACAGACACCCTTAATTCTCTGTGAGGACACTCTGGTATATTCCCTGTGAGTGTAGGCCTAAGCTGAAGCATGCAAAAACAACTTTATCCGAGAGCCCTTTAGGAGAAAGCAGGGAAATATACATGCACTGAAATACCTCCCATTATTATTTGGTAAGATTTGTTTGATTGTGCATAGGATTCATCACTTAACTTGCCACACAAGGCTCCACAAGTGTGGGGATACTAGGATCACTGTTTTTCTAATCACTTAGGGTTAGGGTTACGGTTATGGTTAGGGCTAGGGCTAGGGTTACAGGTAATGTTAGGGTGAGAGTTAGTTTTGTTCAAATTTCTTTGATACTGGGCAGGATTCATCTTTTATCTAAACTTAGTATGCTCCCAAGTTATGCTCTTCTCAATTAAATGGTTTGCTATCATGAACACTTTTTATTTTAAGGTTTCACTTCATTTTGACCTATATGGGTACATGTAAATGGAGGTGGAAATCAAACAAAAGGCATCCCTTCCCCAAACTTAACATTAAACCTAACATTAAATGTAGCCCTAATCCTAGGCCTAAGGCTAACACTATTCCTAGACTTTTTCCTAGCCTTAATTTAGCCCTAACCCTAACCCTAACCCTAGCCCTAATTCTAACTCTAGCTCTTGCCCTAGCCCTATTCCTAGTTATAACCCTATCCCTTACCATAACCCAAACACTAGCCCTAACCTTAGCTCTAACACTAGCCATAGTCCTAATTCTAGAATTAACCATAACTCTAAATGTACCCCTAAGCCCTAACACTAGCAATAACACTAACGCTAATCGTAAAACTACCCTGAAATTTAGCCTTAGCCCTAAAACAAAACCGATCCATAGTACTAACCCTAACCCTTAACCTAAACCACATCCTAACCCTACATTTAGCCCTAATCCTACCCAAATTTGAGTCCTATCCCTAACCCTAAAACTAAACCTGACCCTGACTCTGATATTACCATTAACCCTAATTCAAACATCACCCTAAATCTAAACCTAATTATAAAACTAGACTTAGCCCAAAATAACCCTAAACGTAGACCTAATTGAAACCCTAGTTCTTACATTAGCTGTATCCCTAACAAGAGACCTAAGGTAACCCAAAACCTAGCCCTAATCCGAGACACAACCCTGGCTTTAACCCTAAATCTAACCCTAAACCTAGCCCTAACCCTTACCCTAATCCTAACCCTACATTTCATCCTTGCAATAACCCTACACCTAACCCTAAAACTAGCCATAAGCATAACCATAAACCTAGCCCTAACCCATAGCTCTAACATTATCCATTACCCTAACCCTAACCCTAAATATAATGCTAACCCTCAGCCTGACCCTAGAACTATCCATAACCCTAACCTATACATTACCATAAACATAACCCGAACCCTAACTCTAACCATATCATTACCCTAACTCTAACCTTAACCCTAATGCTAACTTGAGCTCTAATCCTAAACCTTAACCTAAACCAAACCCTAATTTTGACCCTGACCATAATAATACCCCTACTTCTAAATGTGACCCTAACCCTCAACCTAACCCTTATACTATACCTAACCATAAATCTACCCCCAAAACTATCCCTATTCATAACCCTATACCTGACATTAGCCCTAGCCCTAATGGTAGCCCTAACCCTAACACATTCCCTAGCCCTAAACCTGGGCCTAACACTAGATTTAATCCTAAGCTCTACACTTTTCCCTATTCCTAACCGTAATTTTAACCCTCACCCTAGCTCTAAACCTAGCTGCAACATCATACCTTACCCTAACCATAACCCTACCCCTAACACAAGTTCTAACCCTATCATAAATCATAAGCAAAACAGTAATCTTAGTGGTAACCCTGGACCTATTACTAATCCTTAGCCTAAACAAAACCCTAACCCTATTAATAGTCCTAAACCTAGCCTTCATTCTAGCTCTAAACCTATCCCAAAACCTAACCATAACCCTGAACCTTATTCTGATAATAACACTAACCCTAGGTCTAAACCTGACCCTAGCCCTAGACCAAACCCTAACACTAGCCCTACCAGTAACCCTATACTAAACCCTGACTCTGAACCTAACACTAACCCTACCTCAAAACATCTGTCTAAAATTAAACCTAAACCTAAAACTAGACTTAGCCCTAATGTAACTCTAAAATTATCCCTAACCATAAGCCTAGTTCCTACATTATCCATACCCCTAACACTAGCCCTAAGGAAACCCAAAACCTAGCTCTAATCTGAGACCAAACCCTAGATTTTACCCTATCTCTAACCCTAAATGCATCGCTAACACTTACCCTAAACCTAACCCTAACTTTAATCCTTAACTACCCCTAAATCTAACCCTAAACCTAGCCCTAGCTCTAACCCTATTCATTACACTAACCCTAATGCTAACCCACGGCCTAACCCTAACACATTCCCTAACCCTAACCCTAACCCTAACCCTAACCCTAACCTATCCATTAACCTAAACAAAACCATAACACTAAACCTAACCTAATACTAAATATAGACATAACTATGACCCTAAAACTAACCCTAGTTGTAACCCTAGTTCTTACATTATCTGTAGACCTAAAGCTAACACAAAACCTAGTCCTAATCCAAGTCCTAATGCTAGCTTTAACTCTAAATCTAGCCCTAACCCTAACCCTTACCCTAAGCATAGCCCTTACCCTAGCCCTCACCCTAGCGCTAACCTTTCCTTTACCCTAAGCCAAAATCTAACCCTAAAGCTACCCTAGTCCTAAACATAATCCTTAGCCTAGCTCAAACCCTAATTCTATTACTAGTCCTAACACTAGCCCTCAATCTAGCCCTATCCCTATCCCAAACTCTAACACTAACCCTGACCCTTATTCTGACCCTAACACTAACTGTATGTTTAGACCTGACCCTATACCTAAACCGACCCATAACATTGACGCTACCTGTAACCCTATACCTATACCTAACCCTAACACTAGACCTAGACCTACACCTAATCCATCACCTAGCGATAAATCTAGCCCTACCCCTAAACAAAAACCTATCCCTAACCCTAACAATAACCCTTAACCTAAACCAAACACTAACCCTACACCTAGATCTAACCCTAGTCCTAATGCTGGACCTAATCATAAACCCAACCCTAACCCTAACACAATCTCTAGCTCAAAACCTTTTCCTAACTAAAAACCTAAGCCTAAACTAGACCTATCCATATGACTAACACTAAAAGTAGCCATAACCATAAGCCAAACCGTACTTCTAACTCTATCCATTACCCTAACCATAATCCTCAACCTAATGCTAACCCCAGCCCTAACCCTTATCCTGACTCTAACCTTAAACCTCATCCTAGTGCAAATCCTAGCTCAATCCCTAACTCTTAAACCTAACATAACCCTAACACTAACCCTTGGCCTAAATCTAACCCTAACATTAACCCTAGCCCTAATCCTAACCTTCACCCTATTCATAACCCTAGATCAAACCGTCATCATTACCCTAAACCTAACCCTACAACTATCCCTAACACTAACCTTAAACCAAAACATAATCATAACCTTAACCCTAACCTGACATCAAACCGTATCCAATACCCTAAACCTAATTATAACCCTAGCCCAAATTCGAACACTAAACTTGACCCTAACTGTAACTATAACCCTAAGCCTAACATTTGCCCTAGTGCTAACCCTAGCTCAAACCCTAAACCGTACACTACACCTAAACCTAAAGCTATCCCTAGGCCAAACGCTAACCCTAAACATAACTGTAGTCCTAATACTAACCATAACCCTAGCCCTAAACCTAGTTCTAACCCTATCCATTACCCTACACATAACCCTTATTCTAATGCTCACCCTAGGCCTAAACCTAAGTCTTCCAGTAACTCTAACCCTGTCAATTAACCTACACATAATCTGAACCCTAATACACCTAACACAAGCCCTAAACTTCACACAAAACCTAGTTTAATTGTAGCCCTAAATCTCATACTAAGCATAACACTAACCCTGTACCTAGCCCTAACCCTAACCCTAACCCTCGTCCTAGCACTTAACATTACCCTAAAGATAACCCTAAACCAAACCCAAAACCTCACCCTAACCCTAGCCATAATCCTAACCATAGCTATAGCCCAATCCCTCGCTCTAACTCTAGCAATTACCCTAATCATAACCCAAAACCTAATGCTAACCATAGCCCTAATCCTAACACTAAAACTAGAGCCCTGACTGTAACCCTAACCCTTGCCCTAGCCCTAATACTAGTTCAATCCCTAACCCTTAAACATAACCTAACCCCAAAACTAACCAAAGGCCTA
Source organism: Marmota marmota marmota (assembly GCF_001458135.2). Classification (NCBI taxonomy): domain Eukaryota; kingdom Metazoa; phylum Chordata; class Mammalia; order Rodentia; family Sciuridae; genus Marmota; species Marmota marmota. The sequence goes on along the minus strand of NW_026008689.1, from coordinate 10,120 downwards.
ACCCTAACCCTAACCCTAGCCCTAATGCTAACCTCAACCCTAGCCCTAACCCTAGCTAGAACCCTACCCATTACCTAGCCCTAAACTTAACCCTAACGATAACACTAGATCTAAAAATAAACCTACCCTAATCCTATAAATAAACCTAACCCTAGAACTAACAGTGAACCTAACCCTAATCCTAAACCTAAGCTAGCTCAAACCCTAACCCTAAACCTAACACTAATGCTTACCTAACCTTAACCCTAACTCTAACCTGACATCTAAACCTATTACCCTAACTCTAATGATAACCCTAGAACTAACCCTAACACTAACCTTAGCATAACCATGACCATAACCTTAGACCAAACCCCAAATAAACCATAGCCCTAGCATTAAACCTAGCTCAAACCCTAAACCAAACTGGAAACCTAATACTGACTCTAACCCTCACCCTCACCCTGACCTAACCCTAACTCTAGCCCTAATCCTAACTTAACCCTAGCCATAACTCTAGGTCTAACCGTATAAATTACCCTAAAAATAACCATAATGCTAATGCTAACCCTAGGCCTATCCCTAAACCTATCACAAACTAAAACCATATCCATTACCCTAAACCTAACCTGAAACCTAAACCTAACCCTATCCATTACCTATACCCTAATTCTAACCTTAATGCTAATTTGAGCCTAAACCTAAACCGTAACCTAACCCAAACCCAAAGCCTGACCCTGACCCTAATAATAACCCTAGCTCTAAACCTGACCCTTTCCCTAAACGTAACACTTAAATTTGACTTAGCCATAAACCTAACCCTAGGACTATCCCTAAGTATAAACTTAGACCTGATATTAGCCGTAGCCCTTATTTTTGCCCTAACCATTACACAAAACCCAGCCCTAATCCTAGCATTAAACCTAGCATTAATCCTAACACAAACCTTAACCCTAGCCCTAACCCTAAAGCTAATTGTAAAACTAGCCCTAACCCTAAAGATAGCACTAAAACAAAACCGAGCAACAGGCCTAACACTAAACCTTAACTTAAACCAAACACTAGCACTACACCTAGAACTAACCCTAGCCCTAAGTCAAGACCTAATCCTAACCTTCAACATAACCCTGACCCTGTCTCATATCCTAACACTCACCCTAGCTCTAAACAGCACCCTAAACTTAAACCAAAACCTAACAGTAACCCAAGCCCTAATTCAAGTCCTAACCCTAACCCTAAAACTAATCCTGACCTGACTCATACTCTAACACTAACTCTAGCTATAAATAACAATCTAAAATTAAACCTAACCCTAACACTTGACCTACCCCTAACCCTAACCCTAAAACTAACCCTAATTGTAACCCTGGTTCTTATATTAGTCATTGCCCTAACCCTAGCCTTAAACCCCACACAAAAACTAGCCCTAATCTGAGCCCTAAACCTAGCTTTAACCCTAAACATAACCCTAACCCTGGCCCTAAACCTATCTCTAAACATATCCCTTAACCTAATCAAAACCATAACCCTAATGGTAACCCTAGACCTATCCCTAATCCTTAGGATAACCAAATAATAACCCTATTAATAATCCTAACCCTAGATCTCATTCTAGTGCTAACCCTATCCCAAAACCTAACCCTAACCCTGACCCTCATTCTGACCATAACAAAAACTCGTGGTCTAAACCTGACCCTAAGGCTAAACCAAACCCTAACACTAGCCTTACTGGTAACCTTATTCCTAAACCAAACCCTACCATTAGCCCTAGATCTAACCTAATTCTAAATCTAGCTTTAACTCTAGCTCTAGACATAAAGAAAAATCTAGCCTCAGCTCTAACAATAACCCTTAACCTAACCCAAACACTAACCCCACCCCTAGACCAAAACCTAGTCCGAATTCTGGCTTTAACCCGAACTTGGAACACTGACCCTGCCTTTAACACTAAACGTACTTCTTAAACTGACCCTAATCAAAACCTAAACCTAATTCTAGACACATCCATAACTCTAACAGTATAACAAGACCTAATTATAACTCTGGCTCTTACATTATCCATCGTCCTAACCCTAGGCCTAAACTTAACACTAAACACAGAACTAATCCAAGGACTAAATCTAGCCCTAAGCATAACACTAACTATAATCCTAGCCTCACCTAACCCTAGGCCTAACATAAACCTAGTTCTCACCTTAGTCCTAACCCTAGATCAAAGCCTAAACCTTACCCTAAACATAAACCTAGACTTATCACAAACTCTAACCCTAACCCTAGCCCTAATCCTAAACTAAACCTTCGCTCTAAACCTAGCTCTAAACCTACCCATTACCCCAACCCTAAACTTATAGATAATCCTAGCCTAAACCCTAACTCTAAACCTAACACTAACCAGAAAACTGACCCTAGACATAAACCTATATTTAACACTTGTCATAGCACTAAATGTAACTCAAGCCATAACCTAACCAGAAACCTAAACATAACCATAGCCCTAAACCTAAACCTTAACCAAAATCTAACCCTAACTTAATCCTATATCTAAACCTATACTTTACCCTAACCCTAAACATAACCTTAATGTTAACCCTAACCATAACCCTAACCCTAATACTAACAATAGCATAATCTTATCCCTAGACCTAACCCTAAAACTAACCCTCTCCCTAGCCATGACCGTAGATCAAAACCTAACCCTTACACTAAACATAACCTAAACCTAACCCTAGATATAAACTTAACCCCAACCATAACTCAAGACTTATTCCTAAACTTAACTATAGTTCTAAACTAAGCTCAAATCTGACCCACTACCATAACCCTAACCCTTACCCTAATGCTAACACTAAGCCTAACCCTAACCCTATTGCTAATACTTACCCTTTAAATTACCCTAAACCTAACCTGAACCCTAAGCCAAACACTATCATTACACCAAATCTAACCCTAATGCTAATTCGAGCCCTAAACCTAAATCCTAACTTAAACCAAACCTTAAGCTAGACCCTAACCTTAAAAATTCCCCTAGCTCTAAACCTGAACCTTACCCTAAGCCTAACCCTTACACTAGATGTAGACATAAATCTAACCCTAAAATTATCTTTAACCATAACCCTAGACCTGATATTAGCCCTAGCCCTAAACCTAGCCTATACCTAAAAAAATATTAGCCCTCATCCTAGCCCTAAACCTAGCATTAATCATAACCCTAACTCTATGCCTAGCCCTAATCATACTCTAAACCTCACCCTACCTCTAAAACTAAGTATAACACCAACCCTTATCTGAAACATAACCCTAATCATAACACTATCACTAGGTCTAAAATGAACACTAACCCTAGCCCTAATCCTGGACTTAATTTAACCCTTATCCAAACCCTAACCCTAATCCTAGCCCTAAGACAAACTCTCTCACATTAGCCCTATTCCTATTTCTAACCCTATCCCTTACCATAACTCTAAACCTAGCCCTATCCATAGTTCTAACCCTTGCCCTATCCTTAGTCCTAGAATAACCCTAGATCTAAGCCTAACTCTAAATATAACCCTAACCATAAGCCCAAGCCTAACGTTAACACTAGACCTAATCCTAATACTCATAATAAAACTAGTGCTAACCCTAACCTGAGACAAAACAAAACCAAGCAATAGACCTAACTCTAAACCTTACCTTAAAACAAACCCTAAAGTACACCTGGAACAAATACTACGCCTAATTCGAATCCTAACCCTAACCTTAAAACTAACCCTGACCCTGACATATACCCTAACACTCACCCTAGCTCTAATACACCACTGTAAACTTAAACCAAACCCTAACAGTAAACCCAGCCCTAATTTGAGTCCTAACCCTAAAAATAACCCTGTTCCTGGCTCCTATCCCTACAATAACCCTAGCTCCAAATTTATCCTAACCTTAAACCTAAACATAAACACTAATCTTAAACACTAATCTTAAATATAACTCTAATTGTAATCCTGATTCTTACATTATTTGTTGCCCTAACCCTAGCCCTGATGCGAACACAAAATCTAGCCATAATCTGCACCCTAAACCTAGCTTTAACACTAATCCTAATCCTAACCCTACACCTAACACTAGCTCAAACTCTATCGCTAAACCTAAGCAAAACCCTAACCCAAATCGTAACCTTAGACATATTCCTAATCCTTAGGCTAATCAAAACCCTAACCCTATAAATAATCCTAAACCTTGTCCTCATTTTAGCTCTAACCTATCCCTAACCCTAACCCTAACATTGATCCTTATTCTGACCATAACACTAACCCTAGTTCTAAACCTGACTCTAACCCTAGACCAAAACTTAACACTAGCCCTACCAGTAAACTTATACTAAACCAGACTCTACCACTAGCCATAGACCTAAGCCTTATACTAAAACTACCCTTAACTCTAGCCCTAGACCTAAACAAAAACCTAGCCCTAGCCCTAACAATAACCCTTAACCTAACACAAAGACTAACCCTACCCCTTGACATAAACCTAGTCCTAATTCTGGTTTTAACCTTAACCCTAACACTAACCTGAACACGGACCCTGCATTTAACACTAAGCTAACTCTAAACCTGACCCTAACGAAAAACCTAAACCTAACACTAGACCTAGCCATAACCTAAACCTACAACTATCACTAATCATACTCCTGGCTCTTACATTACCCATAATCCTAACCCTACACTTAACATAACACAAAACCTAGAGCAAATCCTAGGCCTAAACCCAGCCCTTAGAGTAATCCTAGCCCTAAACCTAGCCCTAATTTTAACCATAACTCTAGCCTTAGTTCTAAACCTTACTCAATGCCTAACCCTTACCCTAAATATAAACTTAGACTTATCCCTAACTCTAACCCTAACCCTATCCCTAACCATAAACTTAACCCTATCCCTAAACCTAGCTCTGAACATACACATTACCCTAACACTTACCCTAACCCTAACTAGAAAACTTACCCTAGACCTAACCCTAAACCTAACACTTCACATAGCCCTAACCCTAGCTCAAACCCTAACCTGTACCAGAAACCTAAACCTAACCATGCCTTAACCTTAACCCTAAAACTAAATCTAACCCTATACCTAATCCTAAACTTACATCTAACCATATCCATTACCCTAACACTTATCCTAATACTATTAATAAACCTAGCCCTAACCCAAACCCTAAAGTTACTGTAATCCTATCCTAGACCTAATGCTGAACCTAACCCTCAACTTAGCCCTAGCCCTAACTCTAGCTCAAACTATAACCCTTACACTAAACAAACCCTAGCCGAAACTCTACCCCTAACCCTAGCCCTAAGACAAATTCTAACTCTCACACTAGCCCTATTCCTAGTTCTAATCAATTATCTGACCATAACCTAACCCTAACACTAACCCATGCCTTATCCTTATTCCTAGCCTAATGCTAGATCTAAGCCTAACTCTAAATGTATTCCTAACCATAGCCTAAGCCTAACTCTAACACTAGACCTAACCCAAATGCTAATCATAAAACTAGGGCTAACACTAACCCTGGGATAAAACAAAACTGAACAGTAGACTAACCCTAAACCTTAACTTAAACCAAACCCGCAATTACACCTAGAAATAATCCCAGCCTTAATTCGAGTCCTAACCCTAACCTTAAAATTAACCCTGACCCTGACTTATACCCTAACACTTACCCTAGCTCTGAAATACCACTCTAAACTTAAACCAAACCCTAACACTAAACTTAGCTCTAATTTGATTCCTAACCCTAAACCTAAAACTAACCCTGTCCCTGACTCCTATCCTAACAATAAGCCCAGCTGTAAATTCATCCTAAACTTAAACCTAACCCTAACACGAGAACTACCCCTAACACTAACCCTAAAGCTAACCTTAATTGTAACCCTGATTCTTACATTACTTGTTGCCCTATTCCAAGCCATAATGCTAACACAAATCTAGCCCTAATCAGAGCCCAAAACCTAGCTTTAACACTCACTCTAACCCTAACCTTAACATTAGCTTGAAATCTATCCCTAAACTGAAGAAAAACCCTAACTTTAATGGTAACCCTAGACCTATCCCTAATCCTTAGACTAATCAAAATCCTAACCCTATTAATAGTCCTAAATCTAGCCCTATTTCTAGCTCTAACCTATCCCTAACCCTAACCTTAATTCTGACCTTTATTCTGACCATAACACTAACCCTAGGTCTAAACCTGACCCTAACCCTAGACCAAACCCTAACGCTAGCCCTACCAGTAAACTTGTACTAAACCGGACTCTACCACTAGCCCTAGACCTAAAGCTAATTCTAAGTCTAGCCTTAACTCTAGCCCTAGACTTAAACAAAAACCTAGCCCTAGCGCCAACAACAAGGCTTAACCTAATACAAAGACTAATTCTACAACTAGACATAAACCTAGTCCTAATTCTGGCTTTAACCTTAACCCTAACACTAATTTGAACAAGGACCCTGAATTTAACACTAAGCTATCTCTAAGCCTGACCCTAACCGAAAATCTAAACCTAACACTAGACCTAGCTATAATCCTAACCCTACAACTAGCCCTCATCATAATCCTAGCTCTTACATTACCCATAAAAATAACCCTACACCTTAACCTAACACAAAACCTAGAGTGAATCCTAAGCCTAAAGTTAGCCCTAAGTACAACCGTAACCCTAACCCTAGCACTAATCCTAACCCTAACTGTAGCATTAGTCCTAAACTTAATTCAATGCCTATCTTTCCCTAAATATAAACTTAGACTTATCCCTAACTCTAACCCTAACCCTATCCCTAACCCTAAACTTAACCCTATCCCTAAACCTAGCTCTGAACATACACATTACCCTAACCCTATCCCTAATCCTATTGGTAAACCTAGCCATAACCTGAACCCTAACACTAACACTAATTGGAAAATTAATCCTAGACCTAACCCTAAATATAACACTTGCCATAGCCCTAACCCTAGCTCAAACCCTAACACATACCAGAAACCTAAACCTAACCATGCCTTAACCTTAAACCTAAAATAAAATCTAAACCTAAACCTAAACCTAATATTTAACAATATCCAACTCTAACCCTTATCCTAACCCTAATGATAAATGTAGCCCTAAACCTAACCCTAACCCTAAACCTACCGTAATCTTTTGCCCAGACCTAACGCTGAACCCAAAACTTAGCTCTCGCCCTAAATCTAGCTCAAACCCTAATCATTCCCCTAACAAAACCCTAGCCCAAACTCTAACCCTAATCCTACCCCTAATCCTAATGGTAACCATAGCACAAATGCTAGCTCTAACTCTATCTATTAACCTAACCATAACCCTAAACTTAATGCTAACCCTAGCTCTAACCCTAAATCTACCTCTATCCCTAGCTCTGATTCTAACCTGAACCCTCAATTTAGACCTAACACTTAGTAAATCCATGAGCATTACCATTAACCTAATGGTAAGAAAACCTTAAGCCTAATACTAACACTAACACTAGCCCTAACCCTAATACTAACCCTAACCCTTGACTTAACCCTAAACCTAACCCTAGACTTAGCACTAACCCTAGCTTAAACCCTAACCCATATCCTAAACTTAACCCCAACCCTAACCCTGGCCTTAACCATAACCCTAACCCTAACTCTAGCCCTAATCCTAAACATAATCCTAGCCCTAACCATAGCTCTAAATCGATCAATTACCCAAACAATAACCATAAACCTAATGCTAACCCTAGGACTAACCCTATCCCTCTCTATTAACCTAAACCAAACATGAAACCTAAACCTAACCTGAAGATAAACCTAACCCTAACACTAATTAACCCTAGTCCTAATTCTGGCTTTCACCCTAATTAACCCTAATTAACCCTAACTCTAGCCCTATGACTAACTTTAACTCTCACCCTAGTTCTATTAATAGTTCTAAACCTATTACTTTTCAAAACCCAAAACCTAGCCCTAACCCTACCTAAACCCGAGACCTAACCTTCACCCTAGCCCTAACCCTAGATCTAAACCTAACTCTAAATATAACCCTAACCCTAAGCCTAAACCTCACCCTAACACTGGCCATAACCCTAACACCAATCATAAAACTAGCCCTATCCCTACAATTAAGGCTAACCCTAGGCCAAACCCTAAGACCTATCGCAATCCATAAATCTATCCATTACCCTAATGCTAACCCTAACCCTAACCTAATTGTAGCTCCAACCCTAACCATTACCTTAAAATTAACCCTCATCCTAACCCTAACTTAACCTGACATTTAACCCTATCCAATACCCTGAACCTAATGATAACCCTAGCCCTAACACTAACAGTATCCAGACCCAAACTCTAACTCTAACTCTAACATAGACATAATCTTAAACCTAACACTCGCCCTAGTGTGAACTAACACTAGCTCAATCCCTAAACCGTACCCTAAGCCTAACCCTAACCCTAACTCTAGGCCTAATAGTAACGATAACCCTAGCCCTAACCCTAGCTCTAACCCTATCCATTACCCTAATCATAACCCTTACCTAAAGCTAACCATAGGCCTAACCCTGACCCTATCGCTAACTCTAACCGTATCAATTACCCTAAACCTAAACTAAACCCTAAACCTAACAGTCTCATTACCTTAATCTTAACCTAATTCTAATTCAAGGCCTAACCCTAAATCCTAACCTAAACTAAACCCTAAACCTGACCATAACCCTAATAATACATTTAGCTCTAAACCTGACCCTTACTCTTATCCTAATTCTTACACTAGACCTAGCAATAAACCTAATCCTAAATCTGTCCCTAAATATAACCCTAGACCAGACACTAACCATAGCTCCAATTCTTGCCATAACCATAAAACAAAGCCTAGCCCTCAACCTAGCCCTAAACCTAGCCCTAAACCTAGCCTTATTAATAACCAAAACCATAACCATAGCCCTAACCATAATTCTAATTTTCTATCTAGCCCTAAACCTATCTATAATTTTATCCCTTCCCCTAAACCTAACCCTATCCCTAAACCTAAATCTAACACTAGGCCTAACCCTAACACAGACCCTAGACCTAATCCTAGCCCTCATTTAGCCCAAAACAAGCACTAATCAGAGACTTAACACTACCTTTAACCATAACCATAACCCTAACCCTAGCCCTAACCCTTACCCTAAACCTAACCCTAACCTCAAAACTTGCCCTAACCCTAAACCTTACACTACCCCAAATCCTAACCATAACCCTATCTCTAACCCTAGCAGAAACCCTATCCATTAATCTAACCATTCCCTAATGGTAACCTTAGGATAACCCTAAACTTATTCCTAACCCTAAACCTATCTATTAACCTAAACCTAAACTGAACACTAAACCTAACCATATCCATAACACTAACCATAAAACTAAAGCTAATTTGAGCCCTAAATTTAATCATTAACCTAACTCAAACCATAGCCCTGAATCTGTCCCTAATAATATCCCTAGCTCTAAATCATACCCTAAAACTTAACCTAACCCTTACACTATACCTAGCCATAATCATAACCCTAAATCTATCCCTAAATCTAAGCCTACACCTGACATTAGCCCTAGCCCTAATGCTAGCCCTGACCCTAACACAAAACCTAGCCCTAATTCTAGCCCTAAACTTAGACTTAATCCTAACCCTAACCCTAACCCTAGCCCTAAGCCTCGCCCTATCCCTGGTCTTAGACCTAGCTCTAACCCTATACCTTACACTAAGTCAAACCTTTACCCTATTGCTACCCTAGTCCTAACCCTAAAGTTTAGTCTACCCCAAACCCTAAATCTATTACTAGTCCTAACCCTAGCCCTCATTCTAGCTATAAACTTAACCCAACTCTAACCCTAACCATGAAACTTATTCTGACCCTAACACTAAACTTTGGTTTAAACATCACCCTACCCCTAAATTGAAAACTAACACTAGCCCTACTGGAAAACCTATACCTAAATCTACACTAACACTAACCCTAGACCTAAATCTAATCCTAAATATAGCATAAATCTAGCCCTCGACCTAACAATAACCCTTAACCTAACTCAAACACTAACTCACCCTACACTTAACCCTAGTCCTAATTATGGCCGTAAACCTAAAACTAACCCTAACTCGAACACT
>NW_026008688.1:0-3554 GCF_001458135.2 Marmota marmota marmota | reverse complement strand
TGTTCCATAACACAAGTCTGAATAAATCTAAAAGGATTTAAAGCATATGTAGTATGTTCTTTGTCTACAATGTAATTCAATTACCAGGTTAAAAAATGTCAAAATGTTTGAAAGCTAAATAAGCCTGGGTCACAGTCTGTGGGCTAAGACCATCCCCTCTGTGCCTCTGACCTGCACAACAGGATGACAAAGACCTCAATGCCAGTCCTGCCTTGCCCTGCCTGTCCCCAGAAACACCGCTTCAGGAGCCAGCTGCACAGAGCAGACCCTTGAGCCCACCAGGACTCAGTGCCTGGCTTGCAGGACTGTCTGTGGAGGCTCCACATTTGGAGACAGGACCGGATGCAGAGTGGCACCTTCCCCAGTCCATCAAGCGTGACCTGCTAGCTAGGCTTAGAGTGCCGCAGGGAGGGGCTGCTGACCAGGGTGAGGCTCCGCACCATAGGAGATTGGCTAAGCTGAAATCCATCTACCTCTAGGGAGTAAAAGTGATGTACAGGGAATAGCATTGGTGCCATGCAGGGGAGGGTATGGCAGCTTTTCCCTGTAGAATGGTTCTTCAAAGCCACCATCCACCTTCCAGAATGCAGCTGCTCTCCCAGGAATGGGAAGGCAAGTTGAAGTTCCAGGGCTGCACAGCGGGAGACCTGTCACATGGGCGGCATCATGAAATTTTACTCCAAAATATCCTGTTTTTTCTTAATTTTAAAGACAAATTATTAGCATTTTTAAACAATTTCAATATGTTTAATGGCTGAAAATTAAGCCAAACTATTCTGCTTGCTGAATAAACTGCCAGGCCTTTAAACAAGAATCTTAAGTTACCCCAAAAGTTACCACTCACTTTAAATTTTACTTCAAAGTGGGATGTACATTTAATACAATTTCAAACAAAATACCAGTGACATTAAACCAATGAGGTTTAGGCAAATTAACTGCATTTTAATATTTTGAAGGCCTATGATATAGGACATTTTGTTATGAAATATTGGCTAGAAGTATCAGTTGCAAGTGGTATTTCCATTGTTGTGAATCTCAGGAGACTATTTGTAATTAGTATCATTTGCCTAATACTTCAGGTTAGTTAGAATATTTAATTTTTGAATAGCTGTAATCTCAGAGATAACTGTATTATGATCAAATTAGCACCCTGCCAATGCAGCAGCCTGCCTTCACTTGTGCTACTGCTCAGCCCTCTGGAGCATTCAGCAACATACAAAAAAAATCTGTTTCTTACACTTTTGAATTTTAATGATCCATTTGAACTCTGCCATCAACATTTAATTATTCTAGGAAAAAAAAGTTCCAACTATGACTCATTGGCAAATGCCCACAGTGGTGCCTGCACCTCTCCTCACAGCTCAGAGGAGAGATTTCTTGCAGCATTCTCCCCTGAATGCAAAGCCTTTTAAAAGTGTTTGCAAACAGAGACCAGATGAAGCTTCACTGAAGAGGTTACTAGGATACTGCTGAAATGCCATTAGAAACAGATGAATTGAGATTTAGAATGTTACAATGTTAATGTCTCTGCGAGACTCTGCATTGTGTCCAAAATGTCTGTGGAATCAGGTGCCCACAAAGCTGACCCCTGGTAGCCAGAAATGTGATTTGTTTTGAAGATGTGGAGACAGGGCTGGGGAGGGTTTGTACTAAAACCTCTGCACTCAGGAGACCACAGGGCTGAAATCTGAGGAATGATCACACCTGCATTGATTGCACCTGCCCAAGGGCTCACATACATACTGCTCTCAGCACTGGAGGATAGTGATCACTGTGGAATAAGTCAAAGATGGGGAAACACGTTTAGGGCAACACCTTCATTGTGCCAAGGAATCATTCCTAGACCCAGTAAAGCATTCCCACCTGGCGTGGCTTGTGAGCACACATAGGATCTATGCATGGAAATCCCCTCTCAGGCTGTGGTGGGTACACAGTGCAGGTCATAGGTGGGCCTGAAGGCCAGAGCTCAGAGGTCACTCACACCTTAAACCATAAAATAAGTTCAGAAGAAAAGGGGATCTACAGCTAAAGGCTCCTCCTGTCATAAATCCTCCTCAGTCTTTGCTCCTTCAGGGTGCTGATGCAGGAGCACTGACCTTACACATGTGAGAGGAGTAAAAACAGAAGTTAAGAAGCAGTTAAGGAGTGAGCTGCCACCTAGCAGTCTGTGAGCAAGACCTTCCTCAGGCTTTTACTAGATGGGCTTTCTCATCTTTCCTGCAAGGATTGTGTGCCCTTAGAGAAGTCCAGAGGAACACTCACACAAAGTGCAAGCCAGATTCGAAACACAGACACTGACACTGCATTTTACTTTGAAGCTAAGAGAAGAACTGAAATAGAGAACTGATTTAAGTTGTGCCAGTAAACAACAACAATGAGGAGCATCAGCTCTGGATGGCTGTCATGTAGAGGTGTGTGTTGATTTGTTACTAAGAGTTGACACAGCCCAGTGATAACTCAGAGCACAGGTAAAAGCAAAGCTCTGTCGGTGCAGGATGCTGGGCAACATGATGGGTCTGAGTGACATTTGTGAATACCAGATGGTGTGTTCAGCCAAATCCTTAAAGATGAACTGCACTGGTAATTGGTTTTATGAAATACTGCAGAACTAGTCACAAAACCTGGCATGTCTTTAACTAAAGAGGAGAACAGAACAAGACGAGTCAAAGGGAATGCCCTGGAATGCAGGTGGTCTGGGTTTAATTTGCAGCAGAATGGCCTTTCCAGAGCAATGGAGATGGGACCGAGAAGGATATTTTGGGATTCAGACTTTATTCTGGGTCTCTTCCTGGGGCCCTCTGCTAGTCCAGTGTGCTCAATGCAGAATGGAAATGGCACTGCAAATAATCCATTTGACTATCACTAATTTTACTTTCAGCTCTCTTTCAAATAATGATTTAAAATCCACCCTTAAGCAGCAGTTTAAAAGCACCCTGAGAATCCATTTTAGTGGTATCATACTGCAAAACAGAAGCTTTCCAGTATGACATCTTGAAAAATTGCTGAGTACAGAAATAGCATGTGTTGCGAGTAAATGGTACCTTACTATATCCATAAATTTGGGCTTAAAATTGTTTTGTGCAAAACCACATCTACTTTACATGAGCTAATGTTATATCTGTATAGATATATCAAAATATTCATAGGTATCTTTTTTAAAAAAATGTTTCCACTTTGGATCTGTGAGCATTGGCTGGAACCCATTACAGGCTCTCGCTTCTCCCAGGAGCAGGGCTGTGATGTACTGTCTCATGGTGGAGGTGCTCCTACACATAAAAAACCCTTCCAGAATTAAAAATCTGCTCCACTAATTGTGGAACAATTTTCAGCAATCATCTTTGAGAATCCAGCCCTAAGTGTTCACCCATCTATTAAACAGATGGCAGATAAGATTGTAAACATATTTGCTTCATATTGGATAGATTGTTTCTGAATTGATACTAAGTAACAAATTAAATTACTGACTTTCTACATCACATTAGAGTTAAAACCACTATGTAAGTTTGTCTTGGATAGGTATTTACTTTGTCAATAGCATGCAGTGAGAAACTAGT
>NW_026008687.1:0-3555 GCF_001458135.2 Marmota marmota marmota | reverse complement strand
TCTAGCTCAGAAGATAATTCATCCCCAAAAGACATCACTTATATACAATTGTGTTTGCATAGAATTTGGAAAGTAATGAAGAAAGTAAGAGCAAATGTATTACCGAGGGGCTGTAGTTAACCAAAGAAGTGTGAAGTTGTTTTTCATTTGAGGGGAAGAATAGATTAAATAGTTTTAGAAAGATGTAAAGGGCCTAGAAAACTGTCATATTGTTCATTTAGATTGGGAGGAGTGAGTCAGTTATATTTTGCCCAACTGTAAGAGGTTCCAGATTTCTAAATTCACCTGGGGGAAAAAATATATATATATATATATATATATAATTTTGTATGTGTGTATACTAGTCAGCTTTGTGTTGCTGTGACCAAAAGACCTGACAAGAACAACTTAGAAGGGGAAAATTTTATTTTGGCCTCCAAGTTTCAGAGTTCCAGAGTCAGCCTCATTCATTCATTGCTGTAGGCCTGAGGTGAGGCAGGACATTGCCATGGCAGAAGGGTGTGGCAGAGAAAATTTGTTTACCTCACATTAGAGGAGTAGCAGACAGACATCCAGGAGCCAGGTCAAAAATATAATTCCCAAGGGCTTGCTCCAGTGACCTGCTTATTTCCGTGATGCCCCACCTGCTGATAGTTACCACCCAGTAATCTATTTAAATCATTAGTCTTTCAAATAGATTAATCTACCAATTAGGTTACGAATCTCATAATTAATCATTTCACCTGTGAACATTCCTTCATTTTATATGAGCTTTTTTGGGGTAGCTCATATCCAAATAATAAGAATGAGTGTGTCTTAAGTTTTAAAATTAGAAGCTGAAGTATTATTTTATTATCTTAGTCTAAGGTTGTTATTATGGCATGACAAACAACAGGCTATTGATTAAAGTGGCTTTTTGATATGGTTTAAGTGTTTCATAAATATGAATTTGTTGCATCAGACTGCCTAGGAGGATGTCCCTAGCAATCTGATCTGAATCAGAGTCAATTGTGTACATTTGTGATGTCTTTAGTTTTTCTATAAAACACATCACAACTAAAAATTTTTCTTTTGTGGTGCTAGAGATGAAACCCATCATATTACTCATGCTGGATAAGCACTCTACCACTGACCTATGCCCCCAGCCCAATTTTTCAGCTTCTTTTAGAAATACGACCTTGAGTATGTCATACCTATGAAGGAATAAATGCATTCAAAAGTTGAGATAACTTTGCAGAATCATTCTCATGTATATGAGTGACTATTATGCAGAGAAATAAATTTGCTTTGGCCTAACTACAGTGTTTTCTTTTCTCTTATGTTCATTCTTATAAGCTTACTATTTGTCCTCAGTTTGTTTTCTCCTAAGTTATAGTTCTTCACAATTGTTCTATCATCTCACCTATTAAAAATTTCTTTGAATAATTTTTGTAGCTTTGAAGCATTTCAAGATTTATCTTTTTCTTATAGACATATTATTTATCAGATTATTTATAAGAATAATATTCATTTAAGGAAAATGCATATTTTATAATGATGTCAGAGAATCAAAATGACATCTGATCCTACCAACTTTTTCTTCAGGCATCATAGTATAAAAGAAAGAACAGTTCATATTGAAAACAGCAAGGAGTGAAGATTTCTGAGGGTATTTGAGACTTCACCTTGTGTGTATGTCAATTAGTTGAAAGATGCAGAAGTGCAGGAAATGCACTGTCCCAGTGCATAGGTAGAGAGATGCTTCTGTCCCAGGTCCTCACAGGAGGTGGGCACTCTGGGAGGATACTCTGAATGATTTTTTTTCCCATTCCTCAGCAGAGAGGCTTTGACCATCACTACATCTAGTAGTGACCTGGATATTGCCCTGGTCCCGGAAGTTGAGGATGTGTCTTCAGACATAGAAATGTCATCCTGCAGCCTCTTGGGTAGAATTACACTCACTTGTCCTTTGTAACTGTGCCCTTCCTGACCTTTTTTTGGAATGGACTTTCTAAGAATGACGGTCCTCCCAATAAAATCCCACTTCCAAACATGCTCCCTCTCTCTGGCCAGCCTCTCCTGACTTTCCCTTGCTCTCCCATTTGGGGAGCTTGAGGCTGAGAGCGGTGGAGCCATCCTGAAGCTTGTTTAAATGTAGAGTGTGTCTGTGTTTTATTTGGTGTCCCTGGAAATTCACATTAGCAACCTTAAGTTCAGTTGTCCAAGTGGGTCAGAGGCAGCAGGGCACCTTGTTTTGATCATAGGATTTCACAGTGACCTCAGGAATCAACTAAAATAGCTGATTTTAAGGCCTTCCAGTAAGATTTATAAAGAAAATGATCATATTTTAAAAAGTATCAGATTGTTCTTCCCAAGGAAAGATTATACTATAAAAGTTGTTACTTCTTTTTTTCTTTTTAAAAATATTATTATTGGCGCTGAGGTTGTGGCTCAGTGGTAGAGTGCTCACCTAGCATATATGAGGCCCTGAGTTCAATCCTCAGCACCACATAAAAATTAATAAATAAATAAAGATATTAAAATATTATTATTATTGCTATTATTATTGATACCATGAATTGAACCAGGGGCACTGTGGTTAAGTGAACCACATCCTCAGCCCTTTTTAATTTTTTTTATTTTATTTAGAGACAGGGTCTTGATAAGAGGGTTAAGATCTTGCTAAGTTGCTAAAGCTGACATTGAACTCATAATCCTCCTGCCTCAGCCTGCTGAGCTGCTGACATGCACTACTGTGCTCATTTTTTTCTTTTTCTTCTTAATAATAAACTTTGGGTTGTGAATGAATGTGTTGTTTGGCACTGTGAATACCTCTCTCCTACTCTTGTATTTCAAATTGGATGTGCAGGTTACAAAAATTATAAATACTCATTACCTGAGGAAACTGTCCTCACAGGATTATTTGTAGGGTCTTAATATGTGATAACTTGTTTCACCATAAAGAAAATAACACAAATGCTTTTCATCCTAGCAGCAACCCTGTTGGTTGTGTGATCTCCACTGTATAGGTGAGAAGGCTGAGGCAGAGGAACATCCCAAGATTAGACAACTGGCTCATGCTCCCTGATTGCTCTGCTTCTCAAATCTGTACTTGGTCCTCAGCAAGCTAAGGTTTGTGTTTGGGGATGGGGGGGAGGGAGACACCATAGTGGTGAGAAAAAAAAAATGTGTGCAGAGGTGACTACAGGGGGAGCCATGGGCCATGATGGTCAGTGGACACTCATAAATGAAGGCCTGCTGGGACTCATTCCCACCCCCACCTGCTTCTCAGAGTAATGCTAGTAGATGCAAAATCATTTGCAACTGGGAAAGGGAGCAGGCCCTTATGTTAAGCAGTTCATGGGTTAATCCTCACTTGACCCCACCAATGGGGAATCCCCTTTGCATAAAATATGAATGACTCTGACTGGACTGCTAAATTGGTGGCATTGGAGAAATTGCCATGGTAACACTCAAGGTAGCAAAGCCCAAAGAGAATTCATGGAAATGCTCATAATACCCCAGTAATATAATGTTCCAGTAACACCCCAAGCACTTTGGGGCTTCTTAAACTTTTTTTTTTTTTTTGGTGTGTGT
>NW_026008686.1:0-3556 GCF_001458135.2 Marmota marmota marmota | reverse complement strand
ATGAGAAAAAGGGAAACCAAGATTGAGGAGGCTGAAGAACATGACAACTAAATGCAACACATCATCCTGGATTAAGTCCTGGAAAAAAATCCTGGTGGTAGGGGGAGGAGGGGGACTGAAAACAGAGTTCAGTTAAGTTATGGGATCCAAAGGCATATTTGGGCAAATAATTTGCCCCAAATGATCAGCATGTTCTGTTTTCAGATCGTTTGATTGCTTATTTCATGAATAAAAATGAATAATTTAGTAGGAACTTCATATTGAATGCACAGACATTTACATCAAATATGTTGTAGGGAGTTTCTTAGACAATAAATGATATATCCTCTTTTTATCATAATTATTTTAAAAGAATGTATCTCATTGTTTTTACATAGTCATACAATTTTTAGTGGTTTTAAATTAGATATTTGTGAAAGTACTTTGTTTACTCTAGGTTATTTGAAAATTAAATGAATTTTTCTGATACTTCTCTCAAATCAAAATTACCTTGTCACACCACATCAATTACCAATTTGAAGACATAATCCTACATGCTTATAATATTACATTATGTTTATAACAAGAATCATGCTCATACAAGTGAAATATATTAATCAGAATATAGTTAACAAAATGAATGTGTTCATTATCTTTTTAAAAGACATGCAAAAATACATTCTAACAGAGCTATTAATATGAATAGATAAGCAGTAAAATATAATTATTAATCATTCCATTATGGTCACCCATCAGATATGTCATTTTGCCTTAAAGTCACTTAGTAAATTCAGTTAGATTCAGTAATTAATTCATACTGAGATCCAACATGGCAGCGGGCGCAGAGAGATCAAGTCTCTGACCTCTTCAGCTGTGTGGGCATAGGGAGTCATAAACCCTCTAAATGCTGTTTACTCAGGATCACTAGGCACTGCTGAGCTGATGTGGATCTGGGGCGAACAGTCAGGGCCTCTCAGAACACACATGGAGCCCCGATCGGCTGAATTCAAGCTCCCGTTCGCCTGCATCTTGCAGACAAACCACTGTGACTCAGCACTAAACGATCCCGCTGAAACAACTGGTCGGCCCTTCAGAACCTGCAGAGGTTAATACCAACCGAGCCTTCATAAGCAGTGACCACAGGATTGAGACAGGGTTTGGGAGAGCCAGTCAGAACCCACCCATTGCATTGGTCACCCGGCAAAGGAATGAACTGTTGCCATTTCCATGGGATACCACCAGGGCAGAGAACTGACGTCACCAGAATGCTGCGGAGGAGACAACTTCATTGAAACTGGCAACAACAGGTGTGTAACCCCCTAGCCCTCCCACTCCACACAGCAGGGAAACCTTAAGGGCCCCTCCCAGCTCTCCCATGAGCGCTATAGTCAGACCGAGGGAATCAGGAGTGGCGCGGGACCCGCAGTGCGGAAACCCCAGCTACCATTCCCACCAGTGCTGACAACTGAGGTCTCCTGCACCAGTTACCAGGGGCGTGGCTACCGGAGGACAAGCAAAATTCGCTGAGGGTTCTCAGCCCCAAGCTCCACAAACTTAGGGTCTGAGGGAATGGCAAACAGGGAGAGTGTGCCCAGTCGTTCAAGAAAATAGGGCTCCCGGGAGCAGCAGACCTGGTGTGTAGCCAGTATTGTGGTGAGCGTCACTGGTGAGCAGGGCCTGGCTTGAGGAAAAGTGGGGAAGTGACTAGACACAAGAGAAGGCCCTAGGCACTCAGGATTGGAGACCCATCCAGTCTGGGAGGAGGAGCTGCTGCACTTTGATTGGTTCCCGCATATTGAGAGGAGAAGCTTGGCCCAGTGGGCACAGCTCCACCTACTGGAAGAGAAGTTAATCAAATTCTAAGACTGCATTTATTATTTTTTTTAAATATTTGGGTTTTTTTCATTTTCATTTTTTTATTTTTTAAAATGTTTTAAATATTTTTTGTTATTTTTTTAATTTTAATTTTAATTTTTTTGATTATTTTTTAAATTTATTTTCTTTTCTTTTTTTTTTCTTTTGTCTTTTCATTTCTTTTCAATTTCCTTATTCCCCCTTCCTTTAATTCTACCTGCTTACTCTCATTCTCTTTAGTGACTTCTTCCGTTCCCTTCTAATACCTTTCCTTCCAAGCATCAAATAAATTTATAGGAGTAAACAGTAACTCAGCAGTCTAACAGAAAAAGAAGTAACATGAGCAGCATGAAAAAGCAAGGAAGAAAAGGAGTACCAACAATGAAGGACAGCCTAAATATTCAGGATGACCTAGAGGCATCAGAAAAATGGTCAAATAAAGAACTCAAGGAATAACTTAGACAGATGGAATGGAACCTTAAAGAGGATATGAGACAGCAAATTCAAACAGTGAAAGAACACATTGAAAATGAATTACGTAAACAGATAAAAGAAGCAAATAAGCATCTTTATCAGGAGATAGAGATTATAAAAAAAATCAAACAATAGTTCTAGAAATGAAGGAAACTATAAACCAAATTAAAAACTCAAATGAGAGTATCACTAACAGAGTGGAGCAAGTAGAAGCCAGAAAGTCAGATAATGAAGACAAAATATATCATCTTGAAAAGAGTCTAGCCAACTCAGACAGGCTGGTAAAAAATCACGAGAAAAACATCCAAGAGAAATAGGATAACATAAAAAAAAAAAAAACCAAACTTAAGAGTCATCAGAATAGAGGAAGGTATAGAGGTTCAAACCAAGGGAATGAGCAACCTGCTGAATGAAATAATTATAGAAAACTTTCCAGAAATAAAAAAGGAAATGGATGTACAAATTGTAGATGCCTACAGGACACCAAGCATACAAAATCACAGTAGACCAACACCAAGACACATTGTTATAAAGATATCCAATATACAGAACAAAGAGAAAATATTAAAACTTACAAGAGAAAGGAGGCAGAGTACATTCAGGGGTAAACCAATAAGGTTAACAACGGATTTTTCATCACAGACGCTGAAAGCGAGAAGAACCTGGAACAACATATTTCAAACACTGAAAGACAATGGATGCCAACCAAGAATTTTGTATCCAGCAAAATTAAGCTTCAGGTATGACAACGAAATAAAAATCTTTCATGATAAACAAAAGTTAAAAGTATTTGCAGCCAGAAAACCAGCATTGCAAAGCACCTTGAGGAAAACACTACATGAGGAAGAAAGGAAAAAGAATAACCAAAACCAACAGTGGGAAGTACCTCAGTAAAGTCAGAGGGCGGGGGAAAGCTAATCATGGAGAAACAAACCAAATAAAAAAAAAAGATAAATAATCAAACATGGCTGGAAGTACAAACTATATATCAATAGTAACTCTAAACGTTAATGGCTTAAACTCACCAATAAAGCGACATAGGCTGGTAACATGGATTAAAAAAAACAAACCAACAATATGCTGCCTCCAGGAGACACATCTGATTGGAAAAGACATACACAGGCTGAAGGTGAAAGGTTGGGAAAAAATATACCATGCACACGGTCCTCGTAAGCAGGCAGGGTTGGCCATCCTCATATCGAATAAAATCAACTTCAAGACTAAGTTAATCAAAAGGGATAAGGAAGGA
>NW_026008685.1:0-3556 GCF_001458135.2 Marmota marmota marmota | reverse complement strand
ATATATATATATATATATAGAGAGAGAGAGAGAGAGAGAGAGAGAGAGAGAGAGAGAGATGGAATTTATTCATCCATAGAAGAAAATGAAATTATGGCATTTGCAGGAAAATGGATGGAACTTGAGACCATTATGTTAAGTGAAATAAGACTCAGATGGTCAAGGGATGTATGTTTTCTCTTATATGCAGAAACTAGAGAGGAAAAAAGAAAAGAAAGGTAGGGGCAGATATCATGAAAATCAAAGAGATATCTATAGATAAAAGGAACCAGGGGCAAGAAGTGAAGGGATGGGGGAAATGCTGGGGAGTGATATTGGCCAAATTAAATTTTTTAAATTTTTTTAAGTTGTTAATAGACCTTTATTTATTTATTTTTAATTTATTTATATGTGATGCTGAGAATCTAACCCAGTACTTCACACATGCCAGGCAAGTGCACTACTGCTGAGCCATAGCCCCAGCCCCAAAATTATATTATCACATTGTGTGCATATACAAATATGTAAGAGCAAATCCCACCATTATGTATAACTATAATGCACAAATAAAAATGTGGAAAAATAAATATTTATTTGTTCTAATTAGTTAAATATGATAGTAGAATGCATTTTGACATATCATACATAAATGGAGTATAATTTCTTATTCTTCTGGTTATACATAATGTAGAATCACACCAGTCATGTAGTCATATATGTACATAGGGTAATATTGTCAGATTCATTCTATTATCCTTTCTAACCCCATATCCCCTCCCCTCCCTTCACTCCCCTCTATCTAATCCAAAGTAACTCTATCCTTCCTTAGCCCCCAGTCCTTATTGTGAATTAGCAACCACATATTGCAGAAAACATTCAACCTTTGACACCTTAACAAGACTCCTAAAGTGCAAGAAGTAAAATCAAGAAACAATAAATAAATCGAACTAAGCTTCTTCTCAGCAAAGGAAACAATCAATAATGTAAAGAGAGAGCCTATAGAATGGGAAAAAAATCTTTTCCACATGCACCTCAGATAGAACACTAATCTCCAGGATATATAAAGAACTCAAAAAACTTAACACCAAAAAAACAAACAACCCAATCAATAAATGGGCTAAGGAGCTGACCAGACACTTCTCAGAAGAAGATATACATTCGATCAACAATTATTTGAAAAAATGTTCAGCACCTCTAGTAATTAGAGAAATGCAAATCAAAACTACTCTAAGATTTCATCTCATGCTAGTCAGAATTGCAATTATCAAGAATACAAACAATAATAAGTGTTGGCAAGGATATGGGGGAAAAACGTATTCTTATACATTGCTGGTGGAACTGCAGATCGGTGCAACCAATCGGAAAGCAGTATGGAGATTCCTCAGAAAACTTGGAATGGAACCACCATTTGACCCAGCTATCCCACTTCTTGTTTATACCCAAAGGACTTAAAATCAGCTTACTACTGTGATGCAGCAACATCAATGTTTATTTATAGCAGCTCAGTTCACAATAGCTAAACGATAGAACCAACCTAGATGCCCTCCAACAGATGAATGGGTAAAGAAAATGTTGTATATATACACAATGGGATATTACTATGCCTTAAAGAAGAATGGAAATTATGGCATTTGCCAGTAAATAAATGGAGCTGGAAAATATCATGATAAGCAAAATAAATATTTCTTTAAAATTTATTAATGTCTTTTTATGTATAAAATGTTTTGTATAACATACACCTAAATAAATTTCAATATTAATGATACTTTTTAAATTAGGCTAAATGACCCTAGGATTCTGAAGAAAGATGATTAATTACTTTAATTGCCACAGAAGTAATTAAGTAATTTCACATCATATTTAAACCTTGACAATAACTTGAAGATAATAAATTACATAAAATATATTTCTGCAACATTATTAATTCCCAGTATTAGATGTATTGTGTACTTAAGGCTGTTTAAAAAGTGACATAAAATAGCAATCTGTATTGAAAACATCAAAAAGAGACAGTAGTATTTAGTTACAACTTAACTAAACATTCAAACTTTGAGCTAAACTAACTTTCCATAATTGCCATCTATTGAATTTATGTACCAACAATCTTTTGACTGTCACCTACCAGTACATATTTCTATAATATTATTCTTGATATCGACTTAATTCTTTTCAGGGTAAAAAATAAGCCTTAAAACTAAGATGACAGAATGCCAGACTAAAGTGATTTGTCCATTATTTTTTCCAATATTTCCTTTCCTTGCTAAACAAGCAAGTTGAGCCATTTATATACTTCCATTATATCACACAGAATCAGAAAAATCTTGCATATTTGATTTTTTTTGACATCTGCTAAAAGAATCTCATTCCAATGGTGAAAGTGATAAGACCTCATTTTTTCTAAGAAAAGCTACCTAATCTTTATAAAAAGTTTATTCATTCATATAATAAATATTTATTGAGCACTACAGGGTACAAAGCACTATGGCATATACAAGAGTGATTAACACATAGTCTCTGTTATGTATCTCCAAATAGGGAAACAGACCATTTCAATGTGAAGATCTTTCTATTTAGTTTTAAATGTCAGCATGTACAGATATACCTCCCTTAAAGTACATATTAAAACATAATTCCATAGTAACCTCCATCCCAAAAAACATACAAATATAATAATCCTGCATATGCAAAATTCCTACAGATTTCAATACTATATATGAAGTTCTATGCAGAAGAAATGAAAAACAGAAGTGATTAAATCAAAGCACTATTCAAACATTTTAAAATAAGATTATAAGTTCTCACAAACTCCATAACAAACACCTTAACAAACTCCATCCATAAGGCAAATTAATAAAACAGAATTCAGGCTTCATCCTACTAGAATTCAAGTCCCACAGCTATGATCAGAGGAATAAATTTCTAGCAAATTTATCCTTTCAAATACCCACCTCATTCAGAGGAGTATGGCCACTACTCAATAAGGTCAAATTTGTCTCAATTAATTGAAATGGCAGAGGTGATTACAATTACAAATTCTTAGGTCACATAAACTTTGCAAGGCAAAGTGGTTAATAATACCTACTTAAGGTATATATGTAAATCATTTATCCAGTGATGAACTTATATCCATGCTTGTAAAGTAGTCCACTGTTGAGAGCCACAGCCGAAGGGGCCCCAGCAAACTTCCAGCTGCCGGCTGATGATTGGCTCACAGTGGCCCCAGCAACATCTAGCTGATTGGCTCCTCTGCGGTGATGCTCATTGGGCTGTTTCCCTGCCCTTTCAGACCACGGAGCTGCTCATTGGGGGACTTTTTTGGCTCCGCCCACGTGACCCAGCCAATCGGCCTCAAGAGCAGGAGGATTGTGGGAGGTGGAGAGAAGCTTATGTGGGAGAGAGAGGCTTGTGGAAAGCCGGTGGTGGCAGTTGAGGCTCTGAGGGTTTTTCCTGAGAGGCTGTTTTGTTTGGCGTGTGTGGTTCTAAAAATAAAGTTAGTTTCTTTTGACAAGTGGCTCCTGATTGTGCCCAGCCAGACTGCGGCATTTGGTGGCTCGCACAGGGAGCGACTGAGGGTAAG
>NW_026008684.1:0-3556 GCF_001458135.2 Marmota marmota marmota | reverse complement strand
GGGGGGGGGGGTGCATGGGATGAATGGAGAAACTTTAGATGGGGCAAAGGGGAGGGGGAAGGAAGCAAGAGTTTAGGAAAGATGGTGAGATGAGATAAACATCATCAACTGAGGTACATGTATGATTGCACAAATGGTGTGAGTCTACTTCATGTACAACCAGGGAAATGAAATATTGTACTCCATTAGTGTACAATGAATCAAAGAGCTTTCTACTATCATATATAACTGATGAGAACTAATTAAAAGTGGAATAATTTCAATATTTTTTGCAAAGAGCTTTCTGCTAAAATAATAATAATAATAATAATAAATCTATTTGAATAGAGTTAATGAAACATTTTTGTATATTTGTTTCATTTAATCACCTCAGAAGATTTATATGGTGTCTATTACTCTTGTCATCACAGTTTCTTAAGTGCAAAATAAGATTAGCAAAATGAAGTGCTTATTTGAAATTTACATAACTAGTATATAAGAGAGAAGACTTATAACTTCAAAATTGATGCTGTTTTTGATACATTTTGGCACCTTTCTGGTTAAAATGTGGACACTAGTATGAGGGAAGCAAATTTTTAATAGAGCATTTTGAGATACCCTTATCTACATTGGAAATACTATATTGGAAAGCCTGCCACAATTATGCAAATGGGATTTTCTGCTATTTGAACAATATGCATTTAATATAAAATGTTGTTTCATGTTGTTGATTTAACAGATTGATATTTAAATAGATCTTTCTATATGCAAAAATCCGTAATTTAACTATTATGTCAATTAAGAGAAAAAGGGCTTAACTATATAAAATACATATTTTCAGAAGTATTCAATAGCCCATCTAAAAGGCATTATGATTCATTCAATAGATAAAAAAAAAATATTTATTTAGAATATGCTATGTGTCAAGAGCAGGAAGTACAACAGGGAACAAAGTAGATGATCAACATGCAACCATTGTATGGGTTAAAGTGACATTAAGAGTAAAGAATCAAATAATATCTCTAATAGTAATGATTAATACTAGTAAGTCATGTTTCTGCTCCTTTCTGTTAGTTTTAGCAAAAATTTCCTTGTAAATAAACAATTTTTGCATCTTCCACCAACTCACACTACTCTGTTGTGATTTAGTATATACTCCAGCTTCATACTCTTTTGTTTTAGAAACTAACCCACCAGATGACTCAGGCCTTTAGCCCAAGAGTTATATGGGGCAGTAGGCTATGATATTTCAGGATTACTTGTGATGTATTATGGGTTTGTGCTCCCTCAAAAAATATGCAGAAGTCTTTACCTGAGGACTTCAGAATTCAACCTTTGGAAGCTGTCTTTCTAGAGAGAGAACCAAGTTAAAATGTATTAAATAGAGCGGCCATAATCCAATATGATAGGTAGCTTCATAAAAGGGGAAAATCAAGCCCAGAGACAAACACATGTAGAGAGATGGTATACAGATACACAGGGGGAGTACCCTGTGAAGATGAAGGGTTGGAGTGAGGTATGTGCAAACCAAGGACATGTGAGACTTCTATAAGCTAGGTGGAGGCATGAAACAGATCATTTCTCAAGATTTCTGAGGGAGCATGGTCCTGCCAAGACATCAGTTTCAAACTTCTAGATGCCAAAACTACAAGATAATAAATTTCCATTGGTTTAACTACTCAGTTTGTGGTACTTTGTTTCAGCAGCTCTAGGGAAATAATATAATGAGCAAATGTTCAGATGTGGGATTCAGCAACATAAGAGCACTTAGTTTCAGACAAAAGGCACATTCTTTGCTATGCTGGACAGGAAAAAAAGTACCACATATAGAATGTGATAACTTTTAATCAAATAGAAGGAAAACATCATCAGGGTGCTGTGGCAGTATTTCATCATGTTCAGTGTAGACCAGCTACAATTTAGTGGGAGAGTGACCCTATGGTCAATTTATTATTTTACTTGCTAGATGTATTTCAGAATCATCAGGACAGTCCTTCAATTACAACCGAATAAAAGTAAAATGTAGAATGATAAATTCAGACTTTATTTTTTTAACTTAATGCACAAGATTAAATGATGTTGTCATAGACCCTATTTATTTTGGACTTTAAGAAATTTGGACTGTGAAGAAAAAGAAATTTGGACTTTATTATTTATGTGCATCAAGTTATTTTTAATTTTTTGTATAGATTTAAAATGTTTTGATAAGAACACATAGAGTTAGATCCACTCTTCTAATTTTTAAGTGTATAATACATTATCCTTGACCATTTGAGTCTAAAGACTAATGAAATAGAAGAGAAGCACAGAAAATCCACACATACATAGTCAATTCAACAAGGATGCAAGTATACAAAATGGGCAAAGTACAGTCTCTTCAGCACAATAGTGCTGGGAAATTATATATCTACATGAAAAAGAATGAAATTGGATCTTTCTCTTATACTGTACATAAAAGTCTAAGTAAATTGTTAAAAGATTAAATATCACTCTGTTATCTTGCCCTTTCTCTCATTCTTCCTCATGGAGATGGATTGGTTTATCTGGCTAATGAATTTGGGATTGAAATGCACTTAATTTCTCAGTTTTCTCATTTTGAGTCATTCTCAGCACCCACTGTGTTCTCTACTCAAGAACTTTTACAGGATCCTGTTGATATTTGCAATGGTCCCATATTATCTGTTTCTAGGTTGACAAATTTGTGTGATTATGTAGGCAGTGTTAAGACATACATTCACCAACATACATAAAGTATGTTTTCTTAGCTTTAATTTTTCATATATAGTTTTAAATATGCTTAGTTTGTTTATTCAAGTGAAAGGCAATATTCGTTTTGGAGTTCAACAGATCCCAGTAAATTTAAAAAAAAGGATAAAATTTAGAGAAGAGACTATGTCTTGGGCATGAGCATAGGAGATATCACATAAGAAGGAATGGTTAGACAGTGCTCTCTCTTTTGACATTCTTGACTACTTGTTTGCTCACTTGATTTTTTACATTCCTACATATCTTGAAATATCTGTAAGATTTATTTAAGTATGATCACATATTACCTTGTGAGCAAACATTGCTATACTAATTTCTTCAATATAAATATTATACTAGGACTTCACCAACAATCTATAAATTCATTTCTCTGATTTGGGGACTTTATGTCTCCTTTTCTCTTAGTTCTCCCCTTTGTTACTGGAGTATATTCTATAGTGTTTTTAAAAAGATATTTAGTAGGTAAATTATTTTGAGAATTTGTGAATCTGAAACTGACTTTATAATCACATGCTACTGATTCTTTGACTATGGATATTAGTAATAGCATTGTACAAAGTTCTATTCTCATACATGTTCTTGATTTTTCATTGTTTCTTTCATATTATTTTCCAATCAGGTCTTTCATTCACATCTCATCTCAATTAATGAGGTTTCTGGAAAACTACAAATCCTTTATTAGTATGGTGTTTCTTAATTTCAAAATTTAAAAAGTTCCATATGGATATTAAAATTATCATATGTATCTATATAAATATCATATATAATTATCACAGAGATGACTATGAATGAATGAAATATATATATATAT
>NW_026008683.1:0-3556 GCF_001458135.2 Marmota marmota marmota | reverse complement strand
AAATCCATAACAACTGATATCCAAAACTCCAGTTTGGCTATTCTTACATAAGCAACAAGGACCAGCATAGCATATCATACACTCTATCTCGGGCCCAGACAGTGGTGGTTGAATATACTCATGATAGCAACACTGATATGTTTCAGATTGGTCGGTCGACTGAAAGTCCTATTGATTTCGTTGTAACTGACACGGTTCCTGGAAGTCAAAGTAATTCTGATACACAGTCAGTTCAAAGCACTATATCAAGATTTGCCTGTAGAATCATATGTGAACGGAATCCCCCCTTTACAGCACGGATTTATGCTGCAGGATTTGATTCATCAAAAAACATTTTTCTTGGGGAAAAGGCTGCCAAATGGAAGACATCCGATGGGCATCACCGCAGAGGAGCCAATCAGCTAGATGTTGCTGGGGCCGAGGTGAGCCAATCATCAGCCGGCAGCTGGAAGTTTGCTGGCAGCTGGAAGTTTGCTGGGGCCCCTTTGGCTGTGGCTCTCAACATCAGCCTGTTAGGAATGTGTTAGATCTACTAATTTGACAACTAGAATGTGATGGTGTTTAGAACAGCTGAAACCACAGGAAAGAAGGGGCAGGTGTTAAATTGCAATTAGGTATTGCCACTCTCAGGGATGTTTTTCCAGAAGAGAGAAAAAAGGAGGGGCTATATTCTGAGACTTAAAAAATGTCTTCTTCCTAAGCTGCTTAAATTCTCTTCCTGTCTTTTTTATTCATTCCCAACATAACAACATCTTAAAAAGTACCATAGATATAGAAGAGTCTCAACAAGTCTTGTTAACTAAATTTGGAAAATAAATATTTTTTTCCAGGTTCTTAAATTTAGAGATACTCTCATCCCTTTTCCTTTCCCATCCCCCCACTGTATCATCAATTTCAACAAGGAATGTATTAGCAGGCAGGCTTGCACTTCACTCTGAAAGAATGCAATGGAATAGGTGTTCTCAGCCTAGGAGCAGCAGAGGCTTAACCAAGGGCTAATTTGGCCCATGTGTACTTTGTGAGATAATTATAAAAGGCTTCTTTCATTTTCTAAATCCTTGGTTTTTTTTTTCCCTGACAAACACAGAGAAATTAAAAGAAAAACAATTTAGAAGTCAGATATAATTGGTGGAAAAGAAACATTTTGGGGCTGGGGATGTGGCTCAGTGGTAGAGCGCTCACCTAGCATGTGCAAAATAAATAAATAAAATAAAGGTATTGTGTTCAATTACAGCTAAAAAAGAAATATTAAAAAAAAGAAACATTTGAAGAGAGAGAGCAACTACCTATGAATAGACACGTATGCCATCTTCAAATTACCCCAGTGCTAACTGCTTCCTGGGTAAATCCGACTTTACCCTACCTCTGGCCTTGTATTAAATGTTTACACACTGGCTCATGGGTAATGATTCAACTATATGAGATCCAAAATGACTGTAGAGGCACCTAATACCCATCCAAAAAGAAGAGCTATAGTAACTGGTTTATATGTGCATTTTGATGTCTGCCCATGGGAGAACATTGGACACCAAACCTTGTTCAATTTGGAGAATTGAGACAATAATACAGTAAGAGAAATAAAATATCCCAGCATCAGTCATTCTGGCTCTACAGCTAAAGGAAAGAGAATCTCCCCTTTGCAGAGGTAGGTGTGAAATAGAGAGCCCCTATCTATCAACAAACTCTAGTCAATGCAGATAGTTCAAATCCTAGCTAAAGAAAAATTTCAAAATCCTCACAGGATTTCAACCCACTTAAATAAATAATGTGAAATCTGCAAAGTAGCCTTGTTTTGAAATCAAACCTCACATTGTCTTCAAATTGAACAGCCAGGCTATTGTATCCACAAACCATCTTGAGAAACAAGATATTGTCTGAATTTAAACTGCTTAAGGGCTCAGAAACCACTGTGTACACCAATCCTATGGATGCCACAGACATTGCACTGCACTGGTTTTGGGGTAGCTGCCTCATGGACCAAACTTGGCCCAGGAAGTGACTGTGACATAAGAACCCAGGGTACCATGCAATGTTGGAGATAGATGTTGTGACAGAGGGAATGGAGTACACTATGGTCAAGAACTGGATCAGGGCACGTGCTCTTTGAGACCAAGGGTGAAGCCAGCAATGTGTGGAGTTGCACCAGTGAAAGGACTGTAGCCAGGTGTTCACATGGCTCCCACTGCCTCTCCCTCATATCATATTCAGGAACCTGTTACTGATAGAGCAAAGAGGAAACATCAAAATTCTCAATGCTACTATATCCAGAATGACATGCTGAGGGGCCCTTGAGCTATTCTGGGGGTTCACCTGTCACCTACTATTTGGCAAGCACTACAGCTGAAGGAATCAACTGTTGCCCTGCTTCTGTGTATGCATGACCAAAGAGATCTAAGAGGAACTCTGCTGGGTGCCAGCAGTAGTACCTCACTGGTCCTGCACTGCCACTAGCAGAAAGAAACACTACACATACCTGCTGCCTCATGGACCAAACTTGGCCCAGGAAGTGACTGTGACATAAGAACCCAGGGTACCATGCAATGTTGGAGATAGATGTTGTGAGATTTCCATGGCCACTCCACCACCATACCTTTTATGACTAGGTACTGCTCTCAGGATTGCATGTGAGCATCAAAGAGGTATACTGCATTTCCAGCCACTGTTTTTTTTTTTCCATGCAGCATCTGGGAAAAAAAGTGCCTCAGAAACCTCACCACTGTTGGTACTGCCAGTGCCAGAGACCCTTGTTGGTAGCACAGCCAGCATCAACATTGCCTTTGAAAACACCCAAAACCTGATAGGGGCCACCATTTACCACTGTAGAAGTAGTCCCACACCCGCTGCTCTTTGCACCACATCTGCTCAAACTACTACAGCATTCCTCAGCCTTGCATGTCACATAAAGTCAGAGGGGTTTTCTGTATCTGTCACAGTATAGACCATGCCTGAAATCAACATTCTTGGCCCTGTAACTAAGAAAGTTACAGGGAGACTACGCTATTATGTCCAGTTGAAAATAAAGCAAACACTGAATAACAAATTAACACTCCAAGCCACATCTTCAGGAGAAAGTTGTTTACTAAGAAGGCCAGCCCATGAAGGTAGTCAAGATTGATACCACCATAGGCATGAATTTCAATGTAGGAACACAAGAAATATGAAAAAAATGATGTGGTTTGACAGTTCCAAAAGAACATAACTCTCTAGCAATAGATCCTAAAGAAATTGATACAGACGAAATTCCTAATTTAAAAAATTACAAGAAATCTGCACGTCAGATAAAGCATTAATCTCCAGGATATTCAAAGAACTAAAAAAACTTAACACCAAAAAAAAAATTAATTAATTAATTAAATAAAAAATAACCCAATCAATAAATGGGCAAAGAAAATGAACAAGCCCTTCACTGAGGAAGAAATATGAATGGTCAAAATATTTATATTTTTAAATTTATTCTAATTTGTTATATAAGATAGCAGAATGCATTTTAATTTATATTAAACATATATAGTACAATTTTCACATCTCTGGTTGTACACAATGTAGTGTCAAACCA
>NW_026008682.1:0-3557 GCF_001458135.2 Marmota marmota marmota | reverse complement strand
GAGAGAGAGAGAGAATTTTTTAATTTTTTTTTTCTTTCAGTTTTTGGCAGACACAACATCTTTGTATGTGGTGCTGAGGATTGAACCCGGGCTGCACGCATGCCAGGTGAGCGTGCTACTGCTGGAGCCACATCCCCAGCCCCAACATTCTTATTACTAAGAAATAAGTGACTAGAATTATATTTTCAGGACAAACTAAAACTTAAAAGGTTGCTTTGTAGTCATTTTTCTGAGCAGACTATCCATATCTCTCATCAGCTTAATAAATAAGAAAATCCACCAAGATGAAGAGGCAGATATTTGAGCATTAACTAAAGGGCTTTCTGGTGGAAGCTATTTAATATTCTTATTAACAACTAAATTAAAAGGGAAAATAAGAGAATGACTTTAGCAGAATAAGCAACTGGGCAATGTTAAAAAATATCAAATCAAATTATGCACCTTACCAGGACACAGATGCTAACAAGATGGTGCTGATAAATAAAAGAAGAATGGAGAAAGTCAAGGCCCAAATCATTCAAACATGGTCAGGGGCTACTCAATGAATGTAAGCTGGCAGCACTGAAAGCTGAACACTTACTGAGGATGACAGAAACACTAATTAAAGAGTAGAGTTTTGGCAAAATGGCACACTGAGCTGATGTAAATGGGTCTTTTCTCACACAGAAACACTGGATAAAACATAACAAAAATGCTTTTAAAATACATAGTCAAGTTAAAAAAAAAAAGAAAGAAAAAGAAAAAGAAAAGGGAAATCTCCAGGCACCTGAAATCAAAGAGACATCAAAATCAAAGCTGGAACAGTAAGTGGGAGTTGAGACCATGATAGCTCATGGGGGTTTCAAACTCCGTGCAGGCCCTGGGCTTGGAGGAGGACACATCAATGCGCACACGGGGACTGGGAAAAAGGGCTTCAAGCAGGTGAAGGTGGGGAGTTAGAACTGAGACCCTTGCTTAAAGCCCGGAGCCTCAGATGCCTATTCCTCCTGATATGCAGGCTAAAAAAATTTCTTCCCTGGCCCAGGGAAAAAGGGACAAAAAGTGCTAATTATCTAGGGTATGAGTGGGACAAATGACAGACCATGGCAGAAACAGGAGATAATATTTGTAAAATTTAAAGGCATCAAGGAATCAACATCTAGAATAGATAAGAATTCTTATAAATCTTAGGAAAAAACTGAAATCAAGGGGGAAAAAAACTAGACACATTGGCTAACAAGTAGTAATGTATTTATTTAACAATAATAACAGCTGGCATTTAATTGACTCCTACTGTACTCATGCGCTTCACATGAGTGTACGTAACTCACATATTACACAACTCGTTTCATCCTCTTAAAATCTGATGAGGCAGATAGTTACTATACCCTTTTACCAAAGGGAAGACTAAGGCCCAGAGAGGTGGAATAATTTCTCCAAGGTCAAATAGTGACATGTGACAGACTCTAGATTTGAATCCAACATATCACTAGTGAGTACCTAAATTGATACAGCTGTTTTGGAAAAGCAATCTGGTAATATTTAGTGATACATATTGTACATGTACAGGAAGCATCCTCCTGTATATGTCTCTTAGAAAAATTCTCACGTAGGTCCATTAGGAAATATGGGACAGTGGCTGTGGTAGTAATGGCACACACCTGTAATCTCAGCAACTCTGGAGGCTGAGGCAGGAGGATTGCAAGTTTGAGTCCAGCCTCAGCAACTTAGCAAGACCCTGTCTCAAAGTGAAAAATAAAAAAGTGTTGGGAATGTGGCTCAGTCACAAAAAACATCCCTGGGTTCAAACCCTACTACCAAAAAAAGTAATCACGGAAGGGTAACTAGAGATTTGGAGACTACTAAAATATACTGGAGAGGACAACTATATGCTGCTGACCTCACATGTAAAATGTAGAAGCCTCTAACATAGTTTACTGTGTTTCCGCCTCTCTTTGCAAGGAAGTTAAGTGGAGGCGAGGCAGACCCTGATGTGGTGCAGCTGCAGTGAGCTTCTCAGAGTAAGACTCTGTGGGAGAACACGGAGTCCTGGACCCTCCAAGTCCTGGGGACTGACATACAGAGGCCACCCAAGTTATTACTAAGTATTTACTTGGGAAAACTGTCACCAGAGGTCCCATGGGAAGAACGTTTAAGCAACAAAAGAGCACAAGAAGATGGCTGCTCCTCAAAGGAACAATATTAAAGCCTAGAGAAAGGACCAGACTGATACAGCACGAAGATACTTAGAAGAGACGTAATTGGCTGAACCGAGAGCGGTATAATGACCCGAAACACAAATGGGAATTCAACACAAAGTAGAAAACTAGGCCAGCATTCCGAAAGGAGCACACAATATTTATTTATTTAAATTTTTATTCTGTCTACTTCCAAAAAGGATTTGAAAGTTTGGGGGGTTCTCTAAGGTACAAGAAACAACACAGAAGAAAAACCAGGGAAGCAAGTGGGAGCTAATTCAGTTTGTAGGGCACACAGAACCCCTATAAATGAACAGGGAAGAAACAACACCAAGATGCACCGCCTCCATGCACACTGCTGAGTTCAAGACAGGCACCTGTCCTCAGATCCACAGTGGCTGGCAAATCCCCCGGCAAGGCGCCAAGCACAGGCCCCCGCTGCCGCTGTTGGAGGGCATGGGACTCTTCCATGCCTCAGGGAACTGGACCTGCGGTTTCCCAATTTACTGGACTCGATTTCCCGCAAGTCGTCAGCCAGCAACACGCTCTGGCCAGCAGAAACCACTTCTGGACCGGCTGCCCACCGTCGCCTCAGACGGCCAGGCACCGTGGGGCACAAAGCAAGATCTGTGTCTGCAGAGAGTGGAATAAACACTGATATGATTAAAAAGAGAACTTTTGAAAGGACTTGATCCATGAGAGACAGAAGAAGGAAAAGGGGAAAAGGGATAAAACAGAAGGAGCCCAATGAGTGGCAAGGAGCTGGAAAGGAAGGAACTAGTAAGGACAAACGAGGCTCGATCTCGACAGGGGAGGGTGAAAGGAAAACCAGAGGGAAGGGAGGCCACCCAGGGCCAGGAGAGGCACACTGGGCGTGCAAGCCAGAAATGAAGTCTGCGCACAGGCACATGGCCCTGCACCTGGCATTGGAAAGACACCCAAGAACTGGCTGCCATTGCTGTTTATGGACTCTGGGCTGGCCAGAGGAGGTCTCCGAGAACACCCACGGAGGGGGAGTGGGGCACAAGGCAGGAGCTGAGGAACCTGCACCTGCTTTCTCAGGGAGGAGCTTCTAAAACAGGAACAGCACAAGTAAGATGCAGCCTTCCCAGTGACAGGCGGCCTAGACAAATCTGGGCAAGGGACTAGCATAGGAAGGAAGAGCAGGCAACCTATACACACTACCAATAACCAGCCGGAGGTGCACGGAGCAAAACCTGGGCGCACCTCTGCCTGGATTTCTATATTTCTATATCTAAGAGAGAAAAGCCATTCAAACTCTCGATCAAGGCCCCTCAATTCAGTTCCCCTAACAATTCTGCCCTCTCCTTTGGGCACACTGATCCCTCGTGGTCTGTGCCATCTCTCTTTTCATCTGGC
>NW_026008681.1:0-3557 GCF_001458135.2 Marmota marmota marmota | reverse complement strand
ATATATATATATATATATATATTTGTTGATTGTTTTTATATCTTCTTTTGAGAAGTGTCTGTTCAATTCTGTGGCCCATTTATTGATTGGGTTAATTTTTTGTTTATTTGTTTTTGTTTTGCACTAATTAGTTTTACATAACAGTAAAATGCATTTTGACACATCATACATAAATGGAATGTAATTTCTTATTCTTCTGGTTATACATGATGCAGAATTACATTGGTCCTGTAACCATGTGCACATGGGATAACAATGTCTGATTCATTCTACTATCCTTCCTATCCCATATACACTCCCCTCCCCTCATTCCCCTCTTTTCTAATTTAAATAACCTCTCTTCTTTCCTAGCCAGCCACGCCCCCCACGTTGGGAATTTGCATCTGCATATCAGAGAAAACATTTAGTCTTTGGTTCTTTGGGATTGGCTTATTTTGTGTAGCCTGATATTCCTTAACTCCATCCATTTACTGGCAAATACCATAATTTCATTCTTCTATAAGGCTGAGTAATATTCCATTGGTATATATACCACATTTTCTTTATACATTCCTCTGTTGAAGGGCACCTAGATTGCTTTCATAGATTGTGAGTTGAGCTGCTATAAGCATTGAAGTGTCTGCATCATTGTAATATGCTGATTTTAAGTCTTTTGGGCATAAACCAATGAGTGGGATAACTGGGTCCAATGGTGGTTCCATCCCAAATTTTCTGAGGAATCTCCATAGTGCTTTTCATAATGGTTGCACCAATTTGCAGTCCCACCAGCAATGTAAGAGTGTACATTTTCCCCCACATCCTCACCAACATTTTTTGTTGTTTGCATTCTTGAAAAGTGCCATTCTGATTGGGATGAGATGAAATCTTAGAGTAATTTTGATTTGCATTTCTCTAATTACTAAAGATATTGAACATTTTTTCATATATTTGTTTATTGATTGTGGAGTGTCTGTTCAGTTCCTTAGACCATTTATTGATTGTGTTATTTATTTATTTATTTGGTGTTAAGTTTTTGAGTTCTTTATATATCCTAGAGATTAATGCTCTATCTCTATGAGGTACGTGTAGTAAAGATTTTCTCCTTTTCTATAGGATATTTCCTCATTTTATTGATTATTTCTTCTACTAAGAAGAAGCTTTTTAATTTGAATCCATCCCATTTATTTATTCTTTATTTTACTTCTTACTCTTTAATAAGAGTCTTGTTAAGGAAGTCAGGTCCTAGGCTGACATGGTGAAGATTTGGACCTCCTTTTTCTTCCATTAGGCCAGGGTCTCTGTTCTAGTGCCTAATTCTTTGATCTACTCTGAGTTGAGTTTCCTGCAGGTAAGAAATAGGGGTTTAATTTCATCTTGATACATGTAGATTTCCAATTTTCCAAGCACATTTTATTGAAGAGGCTGTTTTATCCAATGAATGTCATTGGCTTCTTTGTCTAATATGAGATAATTGAATTTATGTGGGTTTGTCTCTGTCTTCTATTCTGTACCATTGGTCTATGTGTCTACTTTGGTGCCAATATCATGCCATGTTTGTTACTATGGCTCTGTAGTATAGTGTAAGCTCTTATATAATGATGCCTCCTGCTTCACTTTTCTTGCTAAGGATTTCTTTGCTCTGGGTATCTTATTTTTACAGATAAATTTCATGATTACTTTTTCTAGTTCTATGAAGAATGTCATTGGGATTTTACTAGAAATTGCTTTAAATCTGTGTAACACTTTTGATAGTGCGGCCATTTTGACAATATTATTTCTGCCTATCCAAGAGCACCTTTTCATCTTCTCTGGTCTTCTTTATTTTTTTTCTTTGGTTTTCTGTAGTTTTTGTTGTAGAGTTCTAAAAAAATCAAGTATTTTTTTTGAGGCTACTGTAAATGGGATAGTTTTCCTAATTTCTCTTTCAGTGGATTCATCACTGATGTATAGGAATGCATTTGATTTATGGGTGTTGATTTTATAATCTGCTATGTAGCTGAATTTATATGTGAGTTCTAGACAATTTCAGGTGGAATTTATTGACTCTTCTGAATATAGAATCATGTCATCAGCAAATAGGGATAGTTTGAGTTCTTCTTTTCCTATTCCTATCACTTTAATTTCTTTCTCCTAATTTCTCTGACTAGAGTTTCAAAGACTGTTGAATAGAAGTAGTGAAAGAGGGTATCCTTGTCTTGTTCTAGTTTTTAGAGGGAACGCTTTCAATTTTTCTTTATTTAGAATGATGTTGGCCTTGGGTTTAGCATATGTAGCTTTTACAATGTTGAGGTATGTTCCTACTATCCCTAAATTTTCTGGTATTTGGAACATGTAAGGTTCCTATATTTTTCAACTGCTTTTTGTGCATCTATGGAGATGATCATATGATTCTTGTTTTTAAGTATCTTGATGTGATGAATTACGTTTATTGATTTTCATATGTTGAACCAACCTTGTATCCCTGGGGCACTCTTTATAATGTGTGTGTGTGTGTGTGTGTGTGTGTGTGTTTTAATGTGATTTGCCAGAATTTCATTGAGAATTTTTTCATCTGTGTTCATCAGGGATATTGGTCTGAAGTTTTTTTTCCCCCTTGATGTGTATTTGTCTGGTTTTGATATCAGGGTGATTTTAGCCTCATAGAATGAGTTTGGAAGGGTTCCCTTCTTTTCTCTTTCATGGAATACTTTGAGAAGTATTTGTGTTAATTCTTCCTTGAAGTTGTTGTAGAACTTGGCTGAGAATCCATATGGTCCTAGGCTTTTCTTGGTTTGCAGGCTGTTGATGTTGTTTTCTATTTTATTACTTGTAACTGATCTGTTTAAATTGTGTATGTCCTTCTGATTCAGTTTGAGTAGGTCATAGGTTCATGTCTTCAAGATTTTCTATTTTGTTGCAGTATAAATATTCAAAATGGTTTCTAATTATCTTCTGTATTTCAGTCATGTCCGTTGTAATATTTCCTTTTTCATCATGAATTTTAGTAATTTGAGTTTTCTCTCTTTTTCTCATTGTTAGTTTGGCTAAGGGTCTGTCAATTTTATTTTTTCAAAGAACCAAAATTTTTTGTTCATTTTTTGAATTGTTTCTTTTGTTTCAGTTTCATTTATTGCTAAGAGTTGCTTTGTGGCATAGTATATGGTCTATTTTAGAGACAGATCATGTGCTGCTGAGAAGAAAGTATATTTGCTCATTGATGGATGAGATATTCTACATATGTTTGTTGTCCAAATCATTATAGTTTAGTCTATTATATTTCTTTTTGTAGGTTTTTTTTTGGAGGATCTATAGTGAGAGATGTGTGTTAAGTTAAAAGAAAATGAATGGAACTTGGATCCTCTGAGATACTTGGGACCCCAAATCTACAGCAGCAGAAGAAATTCTAGATTATCTTTTAATTTGTTTCTACCTCAAAAATATCTGCTTAAAGAAAGAAAAGTGAAGAAGCCAATAGTTTTCCCATACTTGGTCTGAGAAAAACATTGGGCTTCAGTGTGTGTGTGTGTGTGTGTGTACGAATATATTAAAACACTATATATATATATATATATATATATATATATATATATATATATATC
>NW_026008680.1:0-3557 GCF_001458135.2 Marmota marmota marmota | reverse complement strand
GCTCTTTCAACCTATCCAATCTCACTCGCTTTTGAAAGGGCTCTGAACTCTGTTCTTCCTTAGCCTCTCAAGATGCTTACTCTGCCAATCATCTGCTCTCCTACCTCAGTCTCTTTTTTCAGGGATTTCTTATCTGTAGAACTTTATCTTGCATCTAAATACAAGCATCCATCTTTTTTTCCTTGTACACTTTAAGAAGCTCTGAGTTTTCTATTAAATGTTTTTTACAATTTCATCTTGAGTATCAGACTGGTTTGCTTCAATAACATTAAAGACTTAAATATTTTTTAAAAAACTGATTTTTCAACCCATGTAGAGTATTTCCTGTGATTGAAATCTTATTGTTAAAACTCATAGAAGTAGTAGGCTTGTACTACCAGAGATTACTGTGTAATTGTTTGGTGGGATTATGTGTTGGTTTTGTCTGTTTTATCTTCTTTTAAAAAATAATCTTTTCCAGTTAACTACAGCAATGTGTTCAACTATATAAACCCCCGCTTCCATTGTGTAAATGATACTCACTGGTAGGTTCATCTCCCTTATGAAGAGGTTGAGGAAGTCACTTCCTGTCATTGTTCTCATCCTGTGGTCAAAAAACTTCAGCTCTGACTGCTGAGTAGCACAGGACTAGAGGAACACGGTGTCTTTCACAAGCCTGGGTAGCCTTAAACATAGTTAATTTGTTATTTATTACAGATTTTTTTGCATAATGTTATTCCTAGGATAGCAAAAATGTTCTTTTGTCAAGAAGATCTAAACCAAAGGATAAATTTATTCTTTGTATTCACATTTATTCAAAATGGGTGTGTCCTTGATAATATGAGAGGAAAGCATGGGGAGATTATTTTATAATAACCAATGTTTGTTGAAACGCTTTGTGCTTAAATAATGATTTGATTATGATTTGTCTCCTCCAAAAATTTATGCTGAAATTTAATCCTGGTTATGAGGTGTCACTACGGTGGAAACGGAATACAACCATGTTGTTTGTTGTTTAGAGGTGGGGTCCTTGAGAGGTGATTAGGATGAAACAAGGTCATCAGGGTGGAGCCCCCGTGACTGAATTATGGTGGCTTTATGAAAAGAGAAAGACCAGAGGACTCACAAGTGCTTCATCTCTTTCACCATGTGATGCCAGGACCTTCTTCCTCAGGACTCCGAAAGCAAGAAGCCATCCCCAGAAGTGCTTCCTAGATCTTGCACCAGTACTATGAGCCAAAACAAAACTCTTTTCTTTATAATTTGCCCAGTTCATGGTACTGTGTTATTAGCAATAGGAAACAGACTACTACAAGGCACTTATCACCAACTTCGTGAAGGTCATGGTCGTGAATTTTCAACTAAATGTTGGAGAAATCAAAATGCTTTAGTCCGTTCACAGAAGATGCTCATACACAGAAGTTTAAGAGAAAAAATAGGGGAGAATTAGGGATGGGAACAATGCATGCAATTGGCATTGCACTTTTTCCTTTGAAGTCAGGAAGGTAATTGGCTAAGCTTAAGCCAGCAAATAGTTAACATGTAGTGGAAAAGCCCTCTGTGCCTGTCATTTAATCCCTAGTCCCAGCACTCTGCTTACTAGTAACAATAAGACAACTAGGTCTTTATTATTGAAGAGAGAGGTTATGAGGTAACAAAATCTTCTTCCTGTTTTTTGTTTAAACATACCCATGGAACTCCAGTGAATATCTATTCACGTCCTTCCATTTCTAGATCTTTTAATCCAACTCACACAGAACTCCAATGAATCTTGAAGATGTGTGATTTTTCATAGTCTTTGACCTTACTCATGGGCACGAAGCCTAAGCTAGACTCTCACAAGTGTACATGTGTGCTTACTACACAAACTTTCGGCAGGGATTGTGCCCTCTCAAATGCTCACCTCAAAACTCTAACTCTTCCTATCTCAAACCCTTCTCTCCTTCTTTCCCTTATTCTCTGACTCAAGATTTTGCCATCTTTAAGTCTAGTCTGCCACAAAGAGGGTCAGCTCCATTCTTCTCCAGCCAGTGTCACTGCTGAATAGATGAATAGAGGCTCTGGAATCCTGAGGGCAGAGATGGCTTGGGGGACTAGACTTTGGGGGGGATTTGCTTCTGGGTGGAATTGGAAAAATCAATCAATAAATTAAAAGGACTTTTTCAGTGGACCTCTTTGAAGAAGTATGTATGTATACAAATAGTCCCTGTACCTTGTTACTCCAAAAGAGTACTTGACTCTTAAAATAAACGATTCGCTTTTGTTATTTTAGCCTTAGAGTGCTCCTGTTATCAGGAATGTAATTATGGAAAAATCCATGTACCTCCATGTTTGTTTATTTAATGAATAAATGAGTGATTCCCAAAACACTCTATGTCACAGTCTATTGTGGACAAATCAATGTGAATCAAGAACAGAAGAAAATCTATGTAAACATAGCCAGTCATAATTTTCATCTTATGGACTCATGAAATAGTTGAATTTCTCAGAGTTATCATGTATTAATCGTCCACTTAGGGGAAAATACAATAAAATATTTGATAGTCTTGATTATTATTTTTATTTTGCATTATCTTAAAAATCTGTGAGCTATGGAATAATTTTATCACTAGATGCTTAGAAAGAATAACAGAAAAAGAGGAACTTTTAAAAGAATATTACATGTTAATTAGCTAATATGTATTATGGAGCTTCTACTGTGTTTGAGGTAAGATGTTAATCTTTGGTGTAATTTAAGTATGAGATATAGTCCTGTCCTTGAGCAATAACCCCTTAAGGGCAAGGTTGCCTACTTTGGTTAGCTGAGATATTTAATTACATATAGGTATCTAGTAGCAGAGACTGATTGAGAATCAAATCTAAGAATTTAACAGTCCAGAAAAAGTTTAGAACTGCTCTCTTCCATCTGTAGGAGAGATCTACATCCCTAGCAAGTTTATAGGATTTTATTAAACTTGCTACTAAATAGAACCTTGGAAGCTAAAAATGTATGGAGCCCATATATAGGAAAACAAGGTAATTGAGTTTCATGGATTCTAATTTCTCTACAAAGGAGAAAGCTGAGAATGAGGGAAGTATTTGTATAGAGGAGAGAGAGTTTGAGAGAAGAGTGGAGACGATTGAACTAAGCAGGAGGGACAGTGGGAGGGAGTAAACCATGAAGTAGAATAGGACTTCCAGTTAGGATGGAAGGCCCATTTAAGTCGGTGAACATGGCTATAGAGTAGACTCAATCTGCCCATTTTGTGTGGCCTTTTTCTACAACTCCCTTCTGCTTGGGTCAGGGTATTGAGAATACAAATAGTTGGATTGATCCTAATCACAAATCCAATGTTGGATTTTGGCTCTGTGGGTATCAAGCAAAGAAGCAATGTAGGGTTTTTGCCAAGAAAATTATTGAAATAATGGGCCAGCATATCCAAGATAGATACTGATGGACATGAGATTTAATTGTGCTATGGTCTGAATGTCTCCAAAATCCATGTGCTGAGACAATGTGATAGTGTTAAGAGGTGGGGACTTTAGTAGAGATA
The DNA here is from genome assembly GCF_001458135.2 of Marmota marmota marmota. Lineage (NCBI taxonomy): Eukaryota > Metazoa > Chordata > Mammalia > Rodentia > Sciuridae > Marmota > Marmota marmota. Next base: position 45 of record NW_026008680.1, on the reverse strand, counting down.
CAGAAGCTCTACTGAGCAAATAAGTAAATGAATGCCCTCATGAAC
>NW_026008679.1:0-3558 GCF_001458135.2 Marmota marmota marmota | reverse complement strand
CAAACCTAACCTTATTGATAATACTAGGCTTAATGCTAAACTTAAACCTAAATGGAAAACTAACCCTAGACCTAACCTTAAACCTCACACTTGCCATAGACCTAAACCTAGCTCAAACCCTAACACTTATTATAAACCTAAACATAACCATAGCCCTAAATCTCAGCCTAAACCACAATCTAACATTAAACATAGCCCTAAATCTACATCTAATCATATACATTACCCTAACCAAAATCCTTTTCCTAATCAGGTCCCTAGCCCTAATCCTAACCCTAACCCTAACCCTATGAGTACTATAATATTATCCCTAGAAGTAACCCTAAACCTAACCCTCACCCTAGCCCTAAACCTAGCTCAAAACCTAACCCTTATGCTAAACATAAACGTAAGCCTAACCTGAGTTTTAACCTTAACCCTAACCCTTATTCAAGACATAATCTTAACCATAATCCTACCCCTAAACTTAGCTCTAATCTTATCCATTATACTAACCATAACCCTTACCCTAATGCAAATCCTAGGCATAACCTTAACTCTATTGCTAACCCTAACCCTATCAATTACCCTAAACCTAATGTAAACTCTTAACAAAACCCTATCATTACCCTAACCCACACCTAATGCTAATTTAAGTCCTAACCCTAAACCCTAACATCAACCAAACTCTAACACTGACCCTGGTCCTAATAAATCACCTAGCTGTAAAGGTGACTTTTACACTAAACCTAACCCTTACACTAGACATAGCCATAACCCTAATCCTAAAACTATCCCCAACTGTAAGCTTAGAGATGAAATTAGAAATAGCCCTAATCCTAGCCCTAAACCTAACCCAAACCCCAGCCCTTATCCTAGACCTAAACCTAGCCTTAATCCTAACTCTAAACCTAACTTTAGGCCTAAACCCCAAACTAACCCTAGCCCTAATCTTAGCCCTAATTTAGTCCTATTTCTATCCCTAGCCCTATGACTAATTCTAACTCTCACCCTAGCCCTATTCCTAGTTCTAACCCTATCCCTTATCAAAACCCTAATGCAAGCCCTAACTCTAGCCCTAACCCTAGCCCTATCATAAGCTCTAGCCCTAACCTAGATCTAATTTTAACTCTAAATCAAACCCTAACCCTAACTCTAACCCTAACTCTAAATCTAACTTTAACCCTAGCCCTAAAACAAAACTGAGCCATAGCCCTAACCCTAACCCTAAACTTAAACCAAACCCTAACCCTAATCCTAACCTTAGCTCTAATTCTAGTTTTAAGCTGAAAACTAGAATTAACACTGACCCTAACTCTGACCGTAATTCTAACCCTAACCCTAAAACTAACAATAGACCTACCACTAACCCTAACCCTAAATTTAACACTAATTTTAACCCTAGTACTTACATAAGCCTTACTCCTAAACCTAGCACTAACTTAACCAAAAACCTAGCCCTAATCCAAGCCCTAACCCGATTTTTAACCCTAACCTTAATCCTAACTGTTGCCCTAATCAAAACCATAACCCTAGCCCAAACCCTAACTCTAAACCTATAGATTGCCGTACCCATGATCCTAGGCCTAAACCTAACCCTATCACTACTCTTAAACCTATGCATTATTTTAAACCAAACCTAAACCCTAAACCTCAACCTATCATTACACTAATACTAACCATAATGCTATTTTGAGCCCAAACTTGAAACCTCAACCTATCACAAATTTCTAACCCAGAACATGACCCTAATAATACCCCTAGCTCTAAACCTGACCCTATCCCTAAACCTAACCCTTACATTACCTGTAGCCATAAACCTAATCTTAAAACTATCTTTCACCATAACCCTAGATCTGATATTAGCCCTAGCCCTAATCCTAGTCCCAACCCTAAAAAGAACCATAGCCCTCATCCTAGCCCCAAACCTAGCCTTAATCATAACCCTAACCCTAACCATAGCCGTAACCCTAATTCTAACCCTCACCCTATCTCTAAACCTAGCTATAACACCATTCCTTACCCTAAACTTAACCCTAACCCTAAAGCTAGGCCGAAGGTAAACAGTAACTGTAGCCCTAATCCTAGCCCTATTTTAACCCTATCCATAACCCTAACCCTAACCCTAGCCCTAAGAGTAACTCTAACTCTCACACTAGCCCTATCCCTACTTCTAACCCTGTACATTACCATAATTCTAACACTAGCCCTAACTCTAGCCCAAAACCTGGCCATAATTATTGCCTAATCCATATTCCTAGTCCTAACCTAGATCTAACCCTAATTCTAAGCCTAAGCCTAACATTAACACTAGCCCTAGTCATAACGCTAATCATAAAACTAGCCCTAAACATAAGCCATGCAGTAAAACTAAACCAAGCAATAAGCTTAAACTTAAACCTTAATGTAAACCAAACATTAACACTACTTCTAGACCTAATCTTAGCCCTAATTCGAGTCCTAATCTTAACCTTAATACTAACCCTAACTCTTACTCATATCCTAACACTCACCCTAGCTCTAAACACCACCCTAACCTTAAACTGAACCCCTACAGTAACCATAGCCTTAATTCGGGTCCTAACCCTAACCCTAAAACTCAACCTGACCCTCACTATAAACCTAACACTAGAACTAGCTCAAAATTTCACTCCAACCCTAAACCTAATCCTAAATCTAGAGGTTTAACCACTGACCATTACCCTAAAACTAACCTAAAAACCCTAGATCTTACATTAGCCATTGCTCTAACTCTAGCCATAACCCTAACAAAATAACTGGCCCTAATCTGAGCCCTAAACCAAGCTTTAACCCTAACCCTAGCCCTAACCTTAGCTCTAACCATAACCCTTACCCTATGCCAAACCCTAAGCCTAATGCTAATCCTAATCCTAATCTTAATCCTTAAACTAACCCAAACCTTAACCCTATTACTAGTCCTAACCCTAGTCTTCATTCTAGCTCTAAACATATCCCAAACCCTAACCCTAAACCTGACACTTATTCTGACCCTAACACTAATCATGTGTCTAAACCTGAACCTAACCTTAAACCGATCCCTAACACTAGCCATACTGGTAACCTTATACCTAAACCTAACCCTGACACTAGCCCTAGACCTAAACCTAATCCTAATCTCTCCATAACTCTAGCCCTAGATTTAAAGAAAAACCTATCCCAAGCCCTAACAATAATCCTTAGCCTAAAGCCAAACACTAACCCTTCCCTTAGACTTAACCCTAGTGCTGATTCTGGATTTCACATTAGCCATAATCCTAAACTGAACACTGACCCTGACACTAACAATAACACTAGCTCTAAACATCACCGTAACCCTAAACCTAACCCTAAAACTATACTTAGCTCTAACACTAAACCTCAAACTAGCCCTAATCATAGCAAAATTCTTACACTTGCCATAGCCCTAACCTATTGCAAAACCTAGCCCTATACCAAGCCCTACCCTAGTTTTAACCCTAAAGCTAACCATAACCCTAGCCTTAGCCCTAACCCTAAACATAACCCTAACCCTAGACCTAATCCTAAGCATAACACTAGCCCTATCACAGGCTCTAACCC
>NW_026008678.1:36418-48753 GCF_001458135.2 Marmota marmota marmota | reverse complement strand
TTAATTTTAACCCTAACACTAACCCTAACCCTATTTCTATTCCTAAGCTGACATCTAACCCTAAAACTAACACTAAACCTAAAACTAACACTAACCCTTACCCTAAACCTAACCCTAACACTAACCTCAACCCTAACCTTAACTCTAACAATAACCCTAAACTAACACTAACGCTAACCCTAATAATAACCGTAAGGCTAACCCTAAACCTAACCCAAACACAAAACCTAAACCTAACCCAAATCCTAACAAAAACACTAACCCTTACATTTAAACAAAACCGAACCCTAAACTGAAACATAACAATAACCTAATCTTAACCCTAAATGTAACACTAAAGCTAACCTTAACCCTAAGACTATCTCTAAACCTATCCTAACCCTAACACTATTCCTAACACTAACACTATAACTTACACTAACAGTAAGCCTATCCCTAAACCTAATCCTAACCCTATCACTAACCCTAACCCTAATCTTAAACGAATCCTAATACTAACACTAACACTATCGATAACCCTAACAGTAACCCTAATGCTAACAGTAAACCTAAACCTAAATATAAACCTAACACTAACCCAAACCTTAACCCTAACCTTAACGATAACCCTAACCATAACCCTAAGGCTAACAGTAACCCTAAACCTAAACATAAACCTAACGTTAAACCAAACCCTAACCCTAACACTAACACTAACCCTAATTCTAAACATCAACCGAAATATTACCCTAACCCTAACCCTAAGTAAACCTAACCCTAACACGAACCCTAACCCCACACCTAACCCTAACCCTAACACAAACCCTAACCTATACCTCACCCTAACTTAACTGTAACACTATACCTAACCATAATCCTAATCCTAATAATAACACTAACCTTAAACCTAACCCAAAACTTAACCCTAAACCTTACCCTAAGCCTAACACTCACCAAAACCCTAACCCTAACAGTAACATTAACTTTAATCATAATCCTTACCCTAAACATAAACCTTACCTTAACTCTAACCCTAACATTAACCCTAACCTTAACCCTAACATTAACCCTAACACTAACCCTAACCTTAACCTAACAATAACCATAACACAAGCCCTAACCCAAACCATAACCGTAACCCTAAACTTACCCTAACCCTAACACTATCCTAACACAAACCCTAATCCTAATCCTAACCCTAAATCTAACATTTACATAACCCTAAACCTAACAAAAACACTAACTCTAACCCCAAAACTAACTGTAGCCCTAACCTTAATCCTAAACCTTACATTAACCCTAACTGTAACACGAACTAAACCTAAGCCTAACAGTAACCCAAACAGTTACCTTAAACTTAACCCTAACCCTAAACCTAAAACTAACCCTAACACTAAACCTAACCCTAACCCTATTCCAAAACCTAACACTAACCATAATCATAACCCTAAACCTAAACCTAATCCTAACCATAACACTAACTATAACACTAACCCTAACCCTTATCTAACTCTAAAATTAACCTTAACCCTAACAATAACATCAACTCTATCCCTAAACTGAACTCTAAACCGAACCCTAAACCTAACCCTAAAATTAACCCAAACACTAACCCTATCCCTAACCCTAACCCTTACATTAAAACTAAACAAAACTCTCAACCTGACATTAACTCTAATCCTAACATAACTCTAACACTAAACCTAATTATAATGCTAAAGCAAACACTAATGCTAACCCTAACTGTAACCATAACATTAATCCTAAACCTAAAACTCACACTAACCCTAACCCTAACTCTAACATGTACCCTAAGCAAAACTCTAACACTAACCTAAATTTAACCCTAACCATATCCTTGACACAAACCCTGAACCCAAACCTAACCCTGTGGTGAGCAGCTTCTGCTGTTTATGCAAATTATGGTCGCCATTACAAGATGGCGCTGGCTCCGCTGTGGTCTGTGACAAACAACTCCTTATTTGGGAGAGTTGGCGCATGACTTTTCATCACCCTATGAGAAAGCTCCACGTGGCAGCTTTGCATTGGGGCTTGAGATGCTTTATTAAGGCTGGGAGGGGCATCTGAGAGGGAGAAGAAGAACTAACAAGGGCCTGAAATAAACTGCTGAAAGAAGATTCCTGAGTGTTGTGTCTTCCTTGCTGGCAAGGGGGTGCAACATAACCCCAACTCTAACACTAATCCTAACACTTACCCTAACCCTAACTTAACACTAATCCTAATAATAACACTAAAACTAACTCTAATAATACCCGTAAACCTAAACCTAAACTTATCCTAATGCTGAACCTAACCCTAACACTAACAATAATTCTCACTCTAACACTGTCCCTAACACTAACACAAATCCTAATCCTAACTGCAACCCTAACCCTAATCCTAATCCTAACACTAACCATAAAATAAAACATAAACTTAACCATTATCCTAACCCTAACCTAACCCTAATCCTAAACCTAAATTTACATTAACCCTAAGCCAAACACTGACACTAATCCTAAAATTAACCCAAATTCTAACACTAACTTTAACACTAACCCAATCACTAACCCTAACCCTAACCCTAACGTTTATACAAACTCTAACCTGAACACTAAAACTAATCCAAACCCTAACCTTAACCCTAAAATTAACACTAACCCTAACGCTAACCCTATCACTAACACTAACCCTAACTGTAACCCTAACACTAAGTCTAAACCTAACCCTAAGCATAAACCTAACACTAACCCTAACCCTACCCTAATATGAACCGAAACCTAACCCTAGACCTAACCTAACCCTAACCCTAACCCTAACACAAACCCTAAACCTAACACTATTCCTAACCCTAATCTTAACCTAACCTTAACCTGAACCATAACCTAAACCTAAAAGTAACAATAACACTAACCCTAACCCTTACCCTAACACTAACACTAATCCTAAATCTAACCTTATAGCAAACACTAATCCTAAACATAACCCTAACTCTTACCTTAACTCTAACCCTAACCCTTACCGTTACACTACCACTAACCCAAAACCTAACACAAACCCTTACCCTAACCGTAACTGTAACCCAAATTCTAACTTAAACCCTTCCCTAATCCTAACCGTAACCCTAATACAAACCCTAACCAAAACCATAATCCTAACCGTAACCTAACCCTAACCACAATTCTTACCTAATCCTAACCCTAACTTTAACACTCACCCAAACACTAAACCTAAACCTAACCATAATGGTAACCCTAACCATAATATTAACCCTATCACTAACCCTAAACATAAACCTAATACTAACCCTAAATTTAACACTAACCCCAAAACAAAAACTAACACTAACTCTAACCCTAACCCTAACACTAACACTAATACTAACCCAACCCTTAACCCTAACACCAAACCTAACCAAAACCCGAACTCTAACCATCATCCAACTGTAAACCTAAAACTAACCCTAACACAAATCCTAACCATAAACCTAACCCTAACACAAACCCTAAACCTAACACTAACCCTAACACTATCCCTAAACCTAAACCTAACCCAAATCCTAACACTAATCCTAACCCTAACCATAATCCTTACTCTAACACTGAACCTAAACCTAATCCTAAAATTAACACTAACCCTAATCGTAACTCTAACAGTAACTCTAACTCCAAACCTATACCTAATCCTAAACCTAACACTAACTTAACCCTAACCCTAACTATAACCATAACCATAAACATAATCCTAACCAAAACACTAACAATAACCCTAATCTTAACCCTAAACCTAACACTCACCCTAACCATAACCCTAAACATAACTTTAATCCTAACCATAACCCTAACCCTAAACCTTACTATACACCTCACCCTAAATCTAAACCTATATCTAAAACTATCTCTAACACTAATCCTTTCACAAACCCTAAACCTAACTCTAACCCTAAGGAAACACTAATCATAATTCTAACCCTAACCCTAACCAAAAACTTACACCTAACCCTAACACTAAACCTAGCCCTAAACCTAAAATGAAACCTAACACTAACCCTAACAGTAATACTAATACAAACTGACAGCATAACCCAAAACCTAACACAAACTCTAACCCTAACTCTAACCTTAACACAAATCATAACCCAAACCAGTACCCTAACACAACCTACCCTTAACCCTAACTCTTACCTAACCCTAACCCTAACCCTTACCCTAACACTAATTCTAAACATAACCCTAAACCTAACACTGATCTTAATCTTAACCATAACCCAAACATAACACTAACCCTAATCTTAACCGTGACCCTAACACTAACCCTAAATCTATCCCTAACCCTAAACCTAACACTAACACTAACCCTAACTGTAACACTAACACTAACCCTAACACTAACCGTAACACGAATCCTAATCCTAACACTAATCCTAATTCTAAACCTAAACCTAATTCTCAGCCTAACACTAACCCTAACCCTAGTAGTAACAATAACACTAACCTTAACCCTAACCCTAAATCTAACACAAACCCTAACCCTATATCAAACCCTAACCCTAACAAAAACCCTTACCCCAAAACCTACAACGAACGCTAAAACTTACACGAACCTTAACCCTATAACTAATGCTAAACCTTACCCTAACCCTAAATCAAACACTAAAACTAACTTCTAACCCTAACCTTAACCCTAGTCTTAACCCAATCACAAACACTAATTCTAACCCTACTCCTAACCCTCACCCTAACCCTAACCCTTACCCTAACATTAATCCTAAATCTAACCCTAATCTTTAGCCTCAACCTATTCTTAACCCTAACACTATCCCCCAAAATAACCTTAAACTAACTCTAAACCAAATAAAACTGTAATCCTATATCTAACCCTAACCCAAACACAAACTATAACCCTCAACCTAACACAATCCATAACACTAACCCTAACACTAACCCTAACACTAACCCTATCACTAACACTAGAACTAACCCTAATCCTAAGTCTTTAAACTCACCCTTACCCTAACTTGATCCCTATCCCAGAATCCCACCCTAATTCTAAAACTAACCCTAAACCTTACCCTAACTAGTACCCTAACAATAACACTAACCCTTACCTAATACTAACACTAACCCTAATTGTAACACTAACATTAACCCTAACCATAATTCTAACCCTAAACCTAACACTAACCCTAACATTAACACTAACCCTAAACCTAATCCTAACCCTAACACTAATCCTAATCCTAACCCTAATCGTAACATTAACAGTAACTCTACGCTTAAACCTAACACTAACACTAACACTAACCCTAAGTCTAACCCTAATCCAAATGTAACCCTAAACCTAACACTAAACCAAACCCTAACCTTAAATCTCAACCTAACACAAACCCTAACCCTAACCCTAACACTGACCCTAACACTAACCGTGATCCTAACCCTAATCCAAAATCTTAAACTAACCTTAACCCTAACCCAATCCCAAAGCCTGATCCTCATCCTAATTCTAAAACTAACCGTGAACCTAACCCTCACCAGTACCCTATAAATAACTCTAACCCTTATGTAATACTGAACCTTAACTTAATTCTAACCCTATCACTAAACCTAACTGTAACCCTAACCCTCAACCTAACACTAAACCTAACTTTAACACTAACCCTAACCCTATCCATAACCCTAACACTAACACTAACCCTAATCCAAACACTAACCCTAACCCTAACTCTAACCCTAACCCTACCCTTAATCTTAACACTAACCCCAACCCTAACCCTACCCTTAATCTTAACACTAACCCCTAACCCTAAACCTAACCCTAAGTCAAATCATAACCAATCATTACCTTATACCTAACCCTAACACAAATCCTATCCCTAACCCTAACCCTAACACATAACTAAACCCGAACCTTAACCCAATTACTAACACTAAACCTAACCCTTACATTAATACTAAACCTAACCCTAACCCTATACCTAAACCTAACACTAACCCTAAAATTAACCCTAACACCAAACCTAACCCTATCCCTAAATCTAACCCTAATTCTAATTCTAATCCTATCCCTTACACTAACCTTATCCCTAACACTAACCCTAACACTAATTTTAACCATAAATCTAACCCTAACCCTAACACGTACCCTAACACCAACCCTAACCATAAAATTTACATTAACCCTAACCCTAACATAACCCTAACCTAACACTTAACCCTAACACAATCCCTAAGCCTAAGCCTAAACGTAACAAAAACACTAACCCTAACACCACCACTGACCCGAAAACTCACCTAACCCTATACTTAACTCTAAAACTCACCCTAAACCTAACTCTAAACCAAACCCTGACATTTATCCTAACCCTAATTCAAACCCTAAACCTAACACCTTAACCCTAACCATAAACCGAACCCTCACTCTAACACTAACCCTAACCCCAACACTAACCCTAAAACTATCCCTAACCCTATCACTAACCCTAACACTAACCCTAACACTAACAATAACAGTAATTCTAACCATAACCCTAACATTAACACTAACCCTAAACCTAAACCTAACCCTAAACCTAACCCTCATCCTATGTCTAACCCTAAACCTAACACTAATCATAATCCTAACAAAAACTCTAACACTAAACCTAACACTAACCCCTTCCCAAAACCTAAGCTTAATGCTAATCCTAACCATAACCNAACCTAAACCAAACCTTAACCCTACACCTAGCCATAACCCTATCTCTAATTAAAGTTCTAGGCCTAAAACTAACCCTGACCCTGACTTATATCCAAACAATAACCCTAGCTCTAAATATCACTCTAAACATAAAGCTAATGCTAACACTAGACCTAGACCAAATCCTAACCCAAAAACTCATCCTAATCATAACCCTAGTTCTTACAATGGCCATAGGCCTAAATCTAGCCCTAACCTTAACACAAAAATAGCCCTAATCTGAGCCCTAACACTAGATTTAACCCTAACCCTAGTCCTAAACATAACCCTAACACTAGCCCTAACCCTATCCCTTACCCTAAACCAAATCCTATCCATCATGCTAAACCAAGTCCTAATCTTCATCCTTAGCCTAATCCAAATTCTAACCCTATTACTATTCCTAACCGTAGCACTCATTCTAGTTTAACTGTAACCCAAAACCTAACCCTAACCTTCACTCTTATTCTGACACTAACATTAATTATAAGTCTAAACCTGACCCTAACCGTAAACCGAACCATGAAAGGAGCCCTATACTAACCTTATTCCTAAACCTAACCCCAATACTAGCCCTAGACCTAAACCAAATCCTAAATCTAGTGATAACTCTAGCCCTAGACCTAAACAAAAACTTAATCCTAGCCCTAACAATAACCCTTAACCTAAACCAAATATTAACCCTACCCCTAAACCTAACCTTGTCCTAATTCTGACTTTCACCCTAACCCTAATTCTAACCTGAACACTGACCTTGCCATTAACAATGATAAACCTATATCAAAACCTGAGCCTAACCAACATCTAAACATAACCCAACTAGACCTAGCCATAACCCTAAATCTAAATTTTACTCTAATCATAACCCTAGCTCTTATATTACCCAAAGCCGTAATCCTGGGCCTAAACCTAACACAAAACCTAGATCTCATCCTAGGCCTCAACCTAGCCTTAGGCATAACCCTAACACAAACCATAGCCCTAACCATAAACTAAACCTTGCCTTAGTCCTAACCCTAGCTCAAAACCTAACGCTTACCCTAAATATAAACCTACACCTATCACCAAATCTAACCCTAAACCTAGCCCTAATACTAACATTAACTCTAGCACTAACCCAAGATATAAACCTACCTTTTACCCTAAACATAACCTTAACTCTATTGATAACCCTAGGCCTAACCCTAACCCTAAACCTAACCAGAAAACTAACCCTAAACCTAACCCTAAACCTCACCCTCACCATAGACATAAACCTAGTTCAAACCCTAACCCTTACCATAAATCTAACCATAAACATAGCTCTAACCCTAAGCCTAAACCTCAATCTAACGCTAAGCATAAACCTAGACATGCATCTAATCCTATCCATTACCCAAACCCTAACTCTATACCTAATTATGACCTTAGCCCTAATCTTAGCCCAAACCCTAACACAAACCCCAGCCCTTATCTTAGCCATAAACCTAGCCTTAATCCTAACCCTAACCCTAACATTAGGCCTAATCCTAACAATAACACTATCCCTAATTTTAGCCCTAATTAAGACCTATCCCTAACCCTAGCCCTCACCATAGCCCTAAGACTAACTCTAAGCCCTAAGTTTCACCCTTGCCCCATTCCTAGTTCTAAACTTATCGCTTCCTGGAATAATAATCCTAGCCCTAACCTTAGCCCTATTCTTAGCCCTAGCCCTAACCTAGATCTAACTCTAACTCTAAATCTAAATTTAAACGTAAGCCTAAAACTAAACCTAACACTAGCCCAAACCCTAATGCTAATCCTAAAAATAGCCCTATTCTTAGCCCTAGCCCTAAAATAAAACCAAGACATAGGCCTAACCATAACCCTTAAACTAAACCAAACCCTAAGTCTATCCCTAAACTTAGCCCTAATTCGAGTTTTAAGCTGAACCCTAAAACTAACCCTTACCCGGAATCTGACGATAACACTAACCCTACCTCTAAACATCACCCTAAGCCTATACCTAAAATTAACACTAGACCTAGCCACAACCCTAAACCTAAATTTAGCCCTAAATGTAACCCTGGTACTTACATTAGCCATAACCCTACCCTAGCACTAACTTAACATAAAACCTAGCCATAATTCAAGCCCTAACCCAAGCTTTAATCCTAACACTAACCCTAAACCTAGCCCTAATCATAACCATAACCCCATCCCAACCCCTAGCTCTAACCCTATCTATTGCCAAAACTATAAACCTAACACTAATGCTAACCCTAGGCCAAACCTAACCTTATCCCTAATCCTAACACTATCCATTACCCTAAACCAAACCTAAACCCTAAACCTCACCCTATCATTACTCTAACCCTAACCTTAATGCTAATACAAGCCCTAAATTTAAACCTTAAACATTTCAAACCCTAACACAGACCGTGACCCTAATAATACCCATAGCTATTAACCTGACTTAAACCTAAACATAACCCCTACACTACCTGTATCCATAAACCTAATCCTAATACTATCTTTAACCATAACCCTAGATCTGATATTAGCCCTAGCCCTAATCCTAGCGCTACCCTAAAACAAACCCTAGCCCTTATCGTAGCCCTAAAACTCGCTTTAAACATAAACATAAACCTAACCATAGGCCTAACCATAATTCTAACCCTCATCCTGCATCTAAACCTAGCTCTAATATGCCAATCCTTACCCTAAACATAACCCTAACCATAAACCTAATGCTAGGCCTAAGCTGAAAAGTAACCCTAGCCCTAATTCTAGCCCTAATTTAATCCTATTTCTAATCCTAACCCTAGCCATAAGACTAACTCTAACTTTCACACTAGCCCTATTCTTAATTCTAAACCTATTCTTTACTTTAAACTTAACCCTAGCCCTAATCCTACCTCTAACCCTAGCCATAAAACTTGCCCTATCCTTATTCCTATCTGTAACCCTAGATCTATCCCTAACTAAATCTAACACTAACCCCAAGCCTAAGAAAAACATTAACACTAGCCCTAACCCTAACACTACATGTAAAACTAGCCCTAACCCTTACCTTAGCAGTAACTCAAAACCGAGTAACAGCCCTAATACTAAACCTTAACTTAAACCAAATTCAAACACTACACCTCGACCTATCTCTAGCCCTAATTAGAGTCCTAAGCTTAACCTTAATACTAACCCTGACTCTGACAAATATCCTAAAATTCACTCTAGCTCTAAACACCAAACTAACCTTAAACCAAACTCTTACAGTAATCCTAGCCATAATTCGAGTCCTAACCCTAATCTTAAAACTAACCCTAACCCTGACTATTAACCTAACACTAACACTAGATCTAAATATCTCCATAACCTTAAAATTATCCTAACACTAGAGGTCTAACCACTAACCATAACCCTATAACCCTAATTGTAACCCTAGTTCTTACATTAGCCATTACTCTAACACTAGCCATAATCCTAACACAAATCTAGCCCTAATCTGAGCTCTCAACCTAGCTTTAACCCTAACCTTAGCCCTAACCCTACCTCTAACCCTATTCCTTTCCCTAAGTCAAACCATAACACTAATGCTAATCCTAATTCTAACCCTAATCCTTAACATAAACCAAACATTAATCCTATTACTAGTCCTAACCCTAGCCTTCATTCTAGCTCTAAACATAACCCAAACCTTAACCCTAACCTTGACCCTTCTTCTGACCCTAACACTAATCATAGATCTAAACCTGAACCTAACCCTAAACCACAATCTAACAGTAGCCCAATCCGTAAAATTATACCTAAACCTAACCCTAACTCTAGCCCAAGACCTAAACCTAATCCTACATCTAGCCATACCTCTAGCCCTAGTCCAAAAGAAAAATCTAGCCCTAGCCCTAATAATAACCCTTAGCCTAAACCAAACACTAAATTAAAAGTTCTTAATTTATCCATAGCCCTAACCTATTGTAAAATCTAGCCCTAATCCAACCCCTACCCTATCTTTAACCCTAAAGCTAACCCTAACTCTAACCATAGCCCTAACCCTAAGCCTAAGCCTAACACTAGACTTAATCCTAAGCATAACCGTATATCTATCCCTAGTTCTAACCCTATCCATTATCTTAAAGAGAACCCTAACCCTTATGATAACCCTAGGCCAAACCCTAATCTTATGTCCATACCTAACCCTATCCGTTACCCTACACCTAACTTGAACCCTAAACCTAAACCTATCGTTAGCCTATCACTAAACCTAATGCTAATTCAAGCCCTAACCATCAACCATAACCTAACCTAAACCCTAATTCTGACCCTAATAATAACCCTAGTTCTAAATCTGACCCTAACCATAAACCTAACCCTTACAGTAGACCTAGATATAAACCTAACCCTAAAGCTATCCCTAACTATAACCCTAGACCTGACATTAGCCCTAACTCTAATCCTATTCCTAACCCTAACACAAACCTTAACCCACATCCTAGACCTAATCCTCACCTTAATAATAACCTAACCCTACTTCTAACCCTCACCCTAGCGCTCATCTAGGTATAATCTCATCCCTTACCCTAAACTTAACCCTATTTCAAACCCTAACACTAAACCTAGCCCTAACCCTAGGCCTAACTATAACACTAAACCTTGCCCTAATCCCACATTTAATTTAGCCCTATCCCTAAAACTAAATGTAACCCTAGCCTAAGACTAACCATAACTCTTTCCTTAGCCCTATATATAGTTCTAACCTTTTCCCATACAATCACCATAACTCAAGACTAAACTTAGCCCTAACCCTAGCACTAGCTGTAAAACAAAACCGAATCATAGCCTTAATCCTAACCCTTAACCTAAACCAAACCCTAACCTTACAAATAGCTCTAACCCTATTTCTAACCCTATCCCTAATTCTAGTCCTAACCCTAACATGCAAACTAACCCTGACCCTGACTCTGACTCTAACACTAAACCTAGTGTTATCATCATAACAGTAACTCTAACCCTAACACTAGACCTAGCCTTAACCCTAACCTTATAACTAGCACAATTCATAACCTTACTTTGTACATTAGCCATAGTCTTAATCCTAGCCCTAACCTAACCAAAAACCTAGCCTTAATCAGAGTCCTAAACCTAGCTTTAATCCTTAACTTAAACCTAACACTAACCCAAACTAAAGCCCTAATCCTATACATAACTTTAGCCCTAACCTTAGATCTAAATGTATCCATTACCCTAATGATAACCCTAACCCTTATGCAAACCCTAGGCCTAACACTAACCCTATCCATTACACTAAATCACACCCAAACCCTAAACTTAATTCTGTCATTACCCTAACCCTAAATCTAATGCTAGTTTGAGCCCTAAATTAAAACCTAACCTAACCCAAACCCTAAACTTGATTCTGACCTTAATAATAACCCTAGCTATAAAACTGACCCTTACCCTAAATCTAACCCTTACACTGGACCAAGTCATAAACCTAACACTAAATCTATCCCTAATTGTGACCCAAGATCTGACATTAGCCCTAGACCTAATACTAGCCCTAAACCTAATATAAACACTAGCCCTCATCCTAGCCCTAAACCCTAGACTTAATCATAACCCTATCCTAACCCTGACCCTAACCCTAATAATAACCCTCACCAAGTCCTCAATCTAGGTATAACCCA
>NW_026008678.1:31718-33162 GCF_001458135.2 Marmota marmota marmota | reverse complement strand
CTTAGCTCAACTTCAACTCTAACCATATTACTAGTCCTAACCCAAGCCCTCATTCTAGCTCTAATCCTAACTCTGACCCTTATTCTGACCCTAACACTAACCCTGGGTCTAAACCTGACCCTATTCCTAAACCAACCCAAACACTAGCCCTACTGGTAATGGTATATCTATTCTTAACCCTAACACTAGCCCTAGACCTAATGTTAATCCTAAATATAGCTATAACTCCAGGCCTAGACCTAAACTAAAACTTAACCATAGCCCTCACAATAACCCTTAACCTAAACCAAACACTAACCCTACACCTAGACCTAAACCTAGTCCTAATTCTGACTATAACCCTAACCCTAACCATATCCCAAACACTGACCCTTACCCTACCACTAAATCTACCTCTAAATCTGATCCTAACCCAAAATCTAGACCTAGCAATAGACCTAGCCATAACCCTAACACTAATACTAGCCCAAAACATAACCCTAGCTCTTTCATTACCCATAATTCAAACCCTAGTCCTAAACCTAACATAAAACCTAGCCCTATTCCTAGGCCTAAACTTAGTCCTAAGCATAACCCTAACCATAATCATAGCCCTAACACTAACCCTAACCCTAACCCATGTCTTAGACCTAACCCTAGCTCAAGGATAACCCTTACACTAAACATGACCCTAGCCCTATCCTAAACACTAACCCTAATCCTAGCTCTAATCCTAAATTTAATCCTAGCCTAAACTTTAGCACTAACCCTATCCATTACCCTTAAACTTTAGCTCTAACCCTATCCATTAACCTTACCCTAACCCTAATTATAACCCTATCCCTAACACTAAACCTAACCTTAAACATAAATGGAACCCTAGACCTAACCCGAAACCTAACTCTTGCAATAGCCATAATCTTAGCCTTACACTAAATCTAATCCTAACACTAGCCCTAACTCATACCCTAACCCTAACCCTAACCCTACCTCTAATATTATCCATTACCCTAAACTTAACCCTAACCCTAATTAAAACCCTAACCATAACCCTAACCCTAAACCAAACCATAAACTTAAACATATCCGTAGACCTAAACTTAAACCTAACCCTCACCCTAGCTCTATCTCTAGCTCAAAGACTAACATTTACCCTAACCTAACCATAACCCTAGCCCTAAACCTAACACTTACTCTAACCTTAATACTTTCCTTAAACCAAACCCTAACCCTATCCCTAAACCTAACCCTAATCCTAGGCTTAATCCAAACCATAACCAAGCCATAACCCGAGCTCTAAACCTATCCATTGCACTAAACATAAACCTAACCCTAAAGCTAACAATAACCCTATCACCAAACCTAACCCATTCATTACCCTAGGTCTAGGGTTAGAGTTAGGGTTAGGAATAAGTCGGAATTAGGGCTAAGATTAGGGCTTGGTTAGCATTAGGGTTAGGGCTAG
>NW_026008678.1:14524-30364 GCF_001458135.2 Marmota marmota marmota | reverse complement strand
TAGGGTTAGGGCTAGTGTTAGAATTAAGGCTAGGTTTAGGGCTAGGATAAGGACTGTGGTTTTTGTTAGGGCTAGGGTTAGGTTTAGGGCTAGGGCTAATATCAGGTTTAGGGTTATGGTTGAGGATACTTTTAGGGTTATATTTGTGGCTAGGTCTAATGTAAGATTTAGGTTTAGGGGAAGGTTCAGGTTTAGAACAAGGGGAATTATTAGGGTCAAGATCAGGGTTAAAGTTTGGTTGAGATTAGGGTTTTGGGGTAGGGCTCGAATTAGCATTAGGGTAAGGGTTAGGGTAATGAGAGGGTTTTTTTTTAGGGTTCAGGTTAGGTTTAGGGTAATTGATAGGGTTAGGGTTAACGATAGGTTTAGTGTTAGGCCTCTTGTTAGCATTAGGCTAGAAGTAATGGTAAGGATAGTGGATAGGGTTAGAGCTAAAGTTAGGGCCAGGGTTATGGTTAGTAATAGGTCTTGAGTTAGGGTTTGGGTTAGAACTAGGTTTAGTGTTAGGGTTATGTTTAGCATAAGGGTTAGGTTTTGAGCTAGGGTTAGGCCTAGGGTGAGGGTTAGGCCTAGAATTAGGTCTAGGGATACGATTACATTACAGTTATGGTTAGAGATAGGATTAGGGCTAGCGACATCATTAGGGTAGGGTTAGGGTTAGAATAATGGATATGGCTAGATATACATATAGGATTATGGTTAGTGTTAGATTGAGGTTTAGGTTTAGGGTTAGGGCTATGGTTATGTTTAGGTTTATGGAAAGGGTTAGGGTTTGTGCTAGAGTTAGGTCTATGTTGAGTGTGAGGTTTAGGGTTAGTTTTCTGGTTAGTTTTAAAGTTATTTTTAGGCCTATGGTTATCAATAGGTTTAGGGTTAGGTTTAGGGTAATGGGTAGGTTTAAAGCTAGGTTTAGGGCTAGGGTTAAGTTTATGATAGGGCTAGTGTTAGGGGTATATTTAGGAATAGGTGTAGATTTATGTTTAGGGTAAGGGTTAGGTTTTGAGCTAGGGTTAGGACTAATCGAGTGTTAGGTTATGGTTAGGGTTAGGGTTACACTTAGGGCTAAGTTTAGGCCTAGCATTAGCTCTAGATTTTGTGTTAGGTTTAGGTCTAGGCTTAGGGCTGTGGGTAATTATTATGGCTAGTTTTAGGTTTAGAGTTATGGCTAGGTATAGTGTTAGGTTTAGATATTCAGTTAGGGTCAGGATTGGGGTAGGTTTATTGTTAAAGAGGCAGGGTCAGTGTTTGTGTTAGAGTTAGAGTTAGGGTAAAAGCCAGAATAAGGACTAGGTTTTGGTCTAGGGGTAGGGTTAGTGTTTGGGTTAGGTTCAGGGTTATTGTTAGGGCTATGGCTATTTTTTTTTCCTTTTTTGTTAAGGTCTAGGTCTAGATTAAAGTCTAGATTTAGGATTAGGTTTAGATCTAGGGCTAGTGTTAGAGTTTGGTCTAGGTTTAGGTTCAGGTTTAAACCTAGGATTCATTTTAGGGTCAGAATAAGGGTCAGGGTTAGAATTAGGGTTTGGGATAGGGTTAGAGCTAGAGTGAGGGCTAGGTTTAGGACTATTAAAAGAGTTAGGGTTTTGATTAGCTTAAGGATTAGGGATAGGTCTAGGGTTACCATTAGGGATAAGGTTTCGCTTACCATAAGGGATAGGCTTAGAACTAGAATTAGGGCTTGATTTAGGATTAAGGTTAGGGTTAAATCTAGGTTTAGGTCTCAAATTAAGGCTAGTTTTTGTGTTATTGTTAGGACTAGGGTTAGGGCAATGGCTAATATAAGAACTAGGGTTACAATTAGAGTTAGGGTTAGGGGTAGGTCTAGTGTTATGGTTAGGTTTAAAGTTAAGGTGATATTTAAAGCTAGGGAAAATTTTAGGATATGAGTCAGGGAACAGTTTTAGGGTTTGAGTTTGACTTGAATAAGGGGTAGGATTACTCTTAGGGTTCAGTTTAAGATAAGGGCAGTGTTTAGTGCTAGGGTGACTGTTAGGATATGGGTTAGGTCAGAGTTAGTTTTAAGGTTAAGTTTAGGACTTGAACTAAGGCTAGGGTTACTGGTAGTGTTCTGTTTAAGTTTAGGGTGGTGTTTAGAGCTAGGGTGAGTGTTTGGATATGAGTCATGGTAAGGGTTAGTTTAAAGTTAGGGTTATGACTCCAATTAAGGATAGGGTTAGGTCTAGTTTTAGTGTTAGGGTTTAGATTAAGTTAAGGTTTAAGGTTAGGTCTATTGCTCAATTTTATTTTTTCTTAGGCTTAGGGTTAGGGCTAGGTATAAAATTATTATTAGGATTAGGCATAGTGTTAGGTTTAAGGTTAGGCTTAGGTAAAGATTTGGAGTAAGGGTTACCTCTAGGGTTAACATTAGGTTTAATGTAATAGATAGGGTTAGGTCTATGGTTAGGTTTATGGTTTGTGTTAGGGTTTCAGTAAGGGCTAGGCTAGAGTTGTCATTAGGGTTACGGATAAAGTTAGGGTAATTGTTAGGGTTAGGGCTAGGGTTAAGTTTATTTTTAGGGTTACGTTTAGGGTTATTGTTAGTGATAGGGCTAGAATTCTGTTAGGACAATGTTTAGTCTTTGAGCTAAGGTTATGACTAAGGGGAGAGTTAGGGGTAGGGTAGGTCTATGGTTAGGGTTAGGGTTATGCTTAGAGTAGGTTTAGGCTTATAATTAGGACTAGGTTTTGTGTTAGGTTTAGGCCTAAGATTAGTGCTATAGGTAATGTAAGGTCTATGGTTCTAATTATTGTAGTTTTAGGAATAGGTTTATGGCTTGGTCTAGTTTTAGGCTTATATTTTGGTTTATGTTCAGGTTTATGGCTAGGTTTATTATTAGTGTCAGTGTCAGTGTTCAGGTTAGAGTTAGGGTTAGGGTGAAAGCCAGAATTAGGATTAGGGTTAGGTCTAGGTGTAGTGTTAGTTTTTGGTTTAGTTTAAGGATTATTGTTAGGGCTAGGACTAAGTTTAGTTTAGGTCTAGCACTAGATTTATCACTAGATTTAATTTTAGGTTTAGGTCTAGTACTAGTTTTAGGCTTACATTTAAGTAAATGTTACGGATAAGGCTAGATTCAGGGTTCAGTTTAGGGTAAGGGTCAGTTTTAGACCTATAATTAGTGTTAGGGTCATAATAAGGGTAAAAGTTAGGGTTAAAATTTTGGTTGTGTTTAGAGCTAGAATGAGGGCTTGGTTTAGGACTAGTACTAGGGTTAGTCTTTGGTTTAGGCTAAGGATTAGGTTCAGGACTAGGATTAGCATTATGGATAGAGTTTGGCTTAGGGTAAGGGATAGGGTTAGAGCTAGGGTTACGGCTAGTATTAGGGTTAGGGTTAGGGCTAGGGTTTGGTTTAGATTTAGATTTAAATCTAGTGTTAGGGCTCAGATTAGGGCTATTTTTTTGTGATAGGGTTAGAGCTAGGGTTAGAGCTATGGCTAATGTAAGAACTAGGGTTATGATTAGGGTTAGTTTTAGGGTTAGGGTTTTTGGTAGGTCTAGTGTTAGCATTAGCTATAGGGTTAGGATGATATTTAGAGCTAGGGTTAGTATTTTATATGAATCTGGGTCAGGATTAGTTTTAGTCCTAGGACTCAAATTTGAGCTCATGCCATGGCTAGTTGTAAGGTAAGAGTTTGATTTAGGTTAAGATTTAGGGTTAGAGCAATTTCTCGGTTTTGTTTTAGGGCTAGGGCTAAGGTTAGAACTAGTTTTAGGATTAGCATTGGTGTTCAGTTAGTGGTATGGTGAGTTTTAGGCTTAAGGTTAGGGTTAGATTTAGAGTTATGATTAGATCTAGTGATAGGGCTATTCCTGGGTTTAGGGCTAAGTAGGGTTAATGTTAAGATTATTGTAATGGATAGGTTTAGAAATAAAAATGGGGCTAGGTTGAGAGTTAGAGTTAATCTTAGGGCTAGGGTTAGGGGTTCACTTAGCATTAGCACTAAATTACGGTTAGGATTTGTGCTAGGTTTAGTGTTAGGTTTAGGACTATGGTTAGGAGTATTTTTAGGGTTAGCGTTAGTGTTAGGTTTAGGGTTAGTTTTTGGAGAAGAGCTAGTTTTTAGAACTAGATTTGAGAGAGAGTTTTAGGTTAGCATTAGGGTTATAGCTAGGTTCAGGGCTAGGGCGAGAGTTAAAATTAGGGACAGGGCTAGGGTGAGGGTTCGGGTAAGGATTAAGGCTAGGTTTAGGGCTAGGATGAGTGCTGGGGTCTTTGTTAGTGTTAGGCCTATATTAGAGTTATGACTAGTATGAGGTCTAGGCTTATTATGGTTAGGGATAGTTTCAGTTTATGTTTATAGCTATGTATATCAGGATTACATTGAGGGATAGGGTCACTTTTAAACCTAGGGTATTGTTAGGGTCAGAGTAATTGTTAGGGTTTGTTTTAGTTAAGGTTTAGTGTTAGGGCTCAAATTAGCATTAGGGTTAGGTTTAGGGTTAGGATAATGGATATGGTTATGTTTAGGGTTCAGATTAGGTTTAGGGTAATGGATAGGGTTAGGGTTATATATAGGGTTAGGGTTATCCTAGGGTTTGTGTTAGGGTTAAGGTAATGGATAGGATTAGAGGTAGAGTTAGGGCTAGGATTATGGTTAGGATTAAGGCTAGGTTTAGGATAAGGTTTAGGTTTAGGGTTAGGGTTAAAGCTATTTTTAGGGCTTGGATTAGGGCTAAGTTTTAGATTAGGTTAGGGCTAAGGGCTATGGCTAATGTAAGATCTAGGGTTATGATTAGGGTTAAATTTAGGGGTACTGTTTGGTCTAGGTCTATTTTAAGCATTATCTTTAGGGTTAGTGTTAGGATATAAGTCAGAGTCAGGGTTAGTTTTAGGCCTAGGACTCTAATAAATTAGAGTAAGGAAGTTATGGCTAAGCATAGGGTTAGGGTTTAGGTTAAGGTGTAGGGTTAGGCAATGACTCTGTTTTTTTTTTGTTGTTGTTGTTGTTGTTGTTGTTTGTTTTTTTGTTTTTTGGCTAAGGCTTAACATATTAGTATTAATGATATTGTTAAATAAAATGGTACTGTGAGGTTTAGGCCTAGAATTAGGGTTAGATTTAGAGTTATGATTAGGTCTAGGGATTGGTCTAGGGCTAGGATTAGGTATAAGTTTAGGGCTTCTGTTAAGGTTATGGCAACTGATAGAGTTAGAACTAGAAATAGGGCTAGGGCGAGTGTTAGAGTTAGTTTTAGGCCTAGGGTTAGGGTAAATGTTAGGGTTAGAGTTAGGGGAAGGGATGGGGTTATAGCTAGATTCAGGGCTAATGTGAGGGTTAAGATTAGGGGTAGGGCTATGGATAGGATTCACGTTAGGATTAAGGCTAGGTTTAGGGGAATGATGACGGCTTGGGTTTGGATTAGGGTTAGCACTAGTAATAAGGCTAGGGCTAATGTCAGGTCTAGGTATATGGTTAGGGTTATTTTTAGGATTAGGTTGTGGCTAGGTCTAGTGTAAGGGTTAGGTTTAGGATAAAGGTCAGGTTTAGAGCCAAGTATATTTTTAGGGTCAGGGTCATGGTAGAGTTTGGTTTAGGTTAAGGTTTAGGGTTAAGGCTGGATTTAGTGTTAGTTCTAGGTTTAGAGTTAGGACAATGGTTAGGATTAGTTTTAGGGCTCAGGTTAGTTTAAAGTAATGGTAAAGGTTAGTGGTAGGGATAGTGTTAGTGTTAGGCCTAGGGTTAGCATTTAAGTTAGGCTTATCTTTAGGGTAATGGATAGGGTTAGAACTAAGGTTAGGGCTAGGGTTAAGGTTAGAATTAGGGCTAGTATAGGGTTAGACATAGGGTTAATGTTAGGATTAGGTTTTGGGTAAGTGTCCGCATTATAGCTAGGGTTAGGGCTAGGGCAAGTGTAAGGGTTAGGCTTAGGTCAAGAATTATAGTTAGGGTTACAATTAGGGCTAGGTTTAGGGCTAAGATAATGGCTAGCTATTGTGGGATGTTTATAGCTATCATTAGAGCTATGAGTAATGTAAGAGCTATGGTTATGTGTATGACAAGATTTAGGGTTAGGGTTATGGATATGTCTAGAGTTAGGGTTAGGTTTTGAGTTAGGATAAGGTTTAGAGCTAGGGATTGGGTTATGGTAAGGGTCATTGTTTGGGTTAGGGTTAGATTTAGGGTTAGTGCCAGAAGTAGGACTAGTATTGGGTCTAGGGACAGAGTTAGTCTTTACAATAGGTTAAGGGTTATTGTTAGGGCTAGTCCTAGGTTTTTGTTTAGGGCTAGGGCTAGATTTATGACTCTATTTAGGATTAGGTTTGGTCCATTGCTAGTGCTATGGTTAGGTTTAGTTATAGTTTTACTGGTAGGGGTACTGGTTAGGGTTATGTTTAGGGTTGGGGTCAAGTTTAGACCTAGGGTTCGTGTTAGGGTCAGAATAAGGGTCAGGGTAAGTGTTTGGGTATGGGTTAGAGTTGGAGCTAAAATGAGAGCTAGAGTTAGGACTAGTAATAGACTTAGGGTTTGGAGTAGGCTAAGGATTAGGGTTAGGACTAGGGTAGCATTAGGTGAGGGTTTGGCTTAGGTTAAGGGATGATTTTAGATGTAGGGTTTTGGTTTGTGTTAGGGTTAGGTTTAGGGCTATGGTTAGGATTAGGGTTACAGTTAAACCTAGGGTTAATGCTCTGATTAGGGCTAAAATTTGTTTTAGCATTAGGGCTATGGCTAACGTAAGAACTAGGTTTCGAATTAGAGGTACTTTTAGGGTTAGGATTAGGACAATGTTTAGAGCTAGGTTTACTGTTAGGGTCTGAGTTACAGTCAGGGTTATTTCTAGGGTTAGGGATAGAGCTCAAATTAAAGCTAGGTTTAGGGCTAGGTGTGGGGTTATCTTTTGGTTTAGGTTAAAGGTTAGTATAATGATTATGGCTAAGTTTTATTTTAGGGCTTGGGTAGGGTTAGGACTAGTTTTCCAATTAGCATAAGGGTTAGGGTTAGTGTTAGGGTGAAGTTTACACTTAATGTTTAGGTTAGATCCATGTTTAGGGCTAGGGTGAAGGTTAGGGCTAGGGTTGGGGCTAGGGATAGGGCTAAATTTTGGTTTATGGAAAGGGATAGGTTTAGAACTAGGGCTAGGGCTAAGTCGAGAATTAGATTTAGGGATAGGTAAACTTTAGGTTTAGGGTTAGGCTAAATTAGGGCTAGGATTCCCATTAGGGTTATTGTTAGGTTTAGGCCTAGTTTTAAGGCTAGTGTTAGGGCTAGCGTTAGGGTTAGAGTAAGGTAAGATGTTACAGATAGGTTTAGGGCTAAGGAAAGAGATAAAATTAGGGTTTAGGGCTAGGGTTAAGATTAGGATTAGAATTAAGTATAGGCTTAGAGCTAGGATTAGAGCTAGGGTTTATGTTAGGTTTAGGGCTAGGGTTAATGACAGGTCTAGAGTTATGGTTAGGAATAGTTTTATGGTTAGGTTTATGCTAGGTCTATTGTAAGGGTGAGGTTGAGGGTTGTGGTCAGGTTTACAGCTAGCGTATTATTAGGGTCAGGGTCAGGGTTAGGGTATGAGTTAGGTTTGTTTAGGGTTAGGACTCAAATTAGCATTATGGTTAGGTTTTGGATTAGCGTAATGGATATGGTTAGGTTTAGGATTCAGGTTACGTTTAGAATAATGGACTGGGTTAAGGTTAGTGATAGAGTTAGGGTTAGGACTAGGGATAGAATTTGGTTAGAGTTATGGTTAGGTGAAAGGATAGGATTAGAGCTGTAGTTAGAACCAGGGTTATGGTTAGGTTATGGCTATGATTAGGGTTAGGGTTGGGTTAGAATTTGGTTATAGTTATGGTTAGGGTAATGGATAGGATTCGAGCTAGGGTTACAACTAGGGTTATTGTTAAGTTTAGGGCTATGGTTCTGGTTAGATTTTGGGTTAGGACAAGGTTTAGGTTTAGGGTTAGGTTTAGGTAAAGTGTTAAGGGCTGAATTAGGATTAGGGTTAGTGTTAAAGCTAGGATGAGGGCTCGAATATGGGCTAGGTTTTGGATTAGGTTAGGGCTAGGGTAGCACTATGTCTAATGTAAGATCTAGAGTTATGAATAGGGATAGTATTAGGGTTAGTGTTAAGTCTAAGTGTAGTGTTAGTGTTAGGTTTCGGTTCAGTCTGATGATTAGAGATAGGGTTAGTGTTAGGGTCAGAGACAGGATCAATGTTACCTTTAGTGTTATGGATAGCACTAGAATTAGGGATAGAGTTAAGGCTAGGTGTAGGGTTAGGGTAAGAATTAGGGATAGGAGTAATGTCAGGTCTAGGGTTAGGTTTAGTGCTATGTTTCAGTTTTGTTTTAGAACTAGGGCTAAGGTTAGGGCTACCTTTAGGATTAGCAATAATATTAGGGCTAGTAGTAGGGTGAGGTTTATGCTTAGATTTTTCTGTTATGGTTAGATCTAGGTTTAGGTCTAGGGCTAGGATTAGGGCTAAGTTTAAGGCTAGTGTTAGGGTTATGGTAATAAATAGGGTTACAAGTAAAAATAGGGCTAGGGTGAGAGGTAGAGTTAATCTTTGGGCTAGGGTTAGGGGTAGGTTTAGGGTTAGGGCTAAATTAGGGCTAGGATTAGCGCTAGGGTTAGTGTTAGGGTTAGGCCTAGTGTAAGGGCTAGAGTTAGGGTTAGTGTTAGGATAAGGGTCAGGGTTAGAGATAGGGGAAAATGGTGTTAAAGCTAGATTTAGGGCTATTGCGAGGTTTATAAGGGTTATGGCAAGGGTTAGAGTACAGTTTAGGTTTAAGGCTATGTTTAGGGCTAGGATGAGTGCTTGTGTTAGGGCTAGGGCTAAGATTAGGGCTAGGGCTAATGTCAGGTCTAACATTATGGTTAAGGATATATTTAAGGTTAGGTTATGGCTAGGTCTAATGTAAGAGTTAGGTTTAGGGTAAAGGTAAGGTTAAGAGCTAGGTGTATTGTTTGGGTCAGGGTCAGGGTTAGGCATTGGTTTAGGTTAAGGTCTAGGTTTAAGGCTCAAATTAGCATTAAGTTTTGTGTAATGGATCAGGTTAGATTTAGGGTTCAGGTTAGGTTTAGGGTTTTGAATAGCATTAGGGATAGCTATATAATTACGTTTAGTCCTATTATTAGCATTTGGGTTAGGCTTATTTTAGGGTAATGGATAGGATTACAGCTAGGGTTGTGCCTAGCTTTATAGTTTAGGATTAGTGCTAGAGTTAGAGTTAGGGTTAGGGTTAGGCCTAGGATAGGGTTAGGTTTAGGGTAAGTGTTAGGGTTTGAGCTAGGTTTAGGTCTAGGAAAGGGTTAGGGTTAGAGCAGGTCTAGGGTATATGTTAAGATGAGGGCTATGGTGAGCATTAGGTTTAGTGTTAGGGTTATAGTAATGGATAGAGTTAGAGCTAGGGTTTGGTCAATGGTTACAGTTAAAATTATGCTTAAATTATACTTAGGGACAGGGCTATGTTAAAATTTAGGGTTAGGATTAGGGCTAGGTTTAGAGGTAGTAATAGGGTTAGAGTTATTTTATTCAATTTTTTGGATACAATCCAGGATTCGTCTTTAACTAATCTTACTCTGTTATCCAGGTTTAGGCCTTTTGGTTTTACTGTTTGGTGTCAGGAACATTTACTATTTTAATTTAACTTCATTTTGACCTATACGAGTAAATGGAAATGGACATGGAAATCAAACAGGGTTTATGCTAGCTGCTTGAAACTGCAAAAACCGCCTCAATTCTTCGTGGGGACACTGTGGTATGTTCCTTGTGAGTGTAGGCATAAAATAAAACATGCAAAAACAACTTTATCTGAGAGCCCTTAAGGAGAAAGCAGGGAAATATGCATGCACTGAAATACGTCCCATAATTATTTGGTTAGATTTGTTTGATAATGTATAGGATTCAATATTTAGCATGCCCCACAAAGCTCTCCAAGTGTGAGACTTCTAGGATCAATGGTTTTCTATTCAAGTTAGAGTTAGTATTAGGTTTAAGGTTAGGGCTAGGGTTAGATATAGTGTTATGTTGAGAGATAGTTTTGTTCAAATTTCTTTGATACTTGGAAGGAGTTATCTTTTCCCTAGCCTTAATATGCTCCCCAGTTTTGAGCCTTCTCAATTTCAATCGTTCGCTATCAGGAACACTCTGTATTTTAAGGTTTCACTTCATATTGACCTATATAATTATAGGAAAATGGAGGTTGAAATCAAACCGAGTTGGTGCTAGCTGCTTAAAACTTTAGACACTGAATCAGTTCTCTGTGGGAACTCTCTGGTTTGTTACTTGTGAAAGTAGCCCTAAGATGGAGATGGCAAAAACAACTTTATCCGAGACCTGTTTAGCAGAAAACAGAGAAATAAGTATGAGCTGAAATACCACCCCAGTTATTTGGTCATATTTCTTTGATACTGCATAGGATTCATCTGATAGCTTAGCCCACTAGGCTACCCAATTTTGGGACTTCTAGGATGAACAGTTTTTTTAAACAGATTAGTGTTTGTGTTAAGGTTAGTGTTAGGGCTAGTTTTAGAGCTAGTATTGGAGTTAGAGTTACTTTTGTTCAAATTTCATTGATACTGGGCAGGATTAATTTTTCTCCTGTTCTTACTATACTCCAATTGTTTGGGCCTCCTAGGTTTAATGGTTCACTGTAAGGAACCATTTGTATTTTAAAGTTTTAGTTCATTTTGTTCTATACAGGTAAATAGAAATGGAGCTGAAAATCAAACAGTGTTGGTTCTAGCTCATTGAATCTTCACATTCCATCAATTCACTGTGGGCAATGTCTGGTTTGTTCTTGTGAAAGTAGGACTAAGCTGAAGCATGTAAAAAAAAAACTTTATTAAAGATCCTTTAGGAGATAACGGGTAAATTTGCATGTACTGATACACTCCATCAAATATTTGGTCAGATTTCTTTGATACTGTGCAGCATTCATCCCTTAGCTTTCCCACAAAGCTGCCCATGTTTGGAACTTCTACGGTCAAAATTCCATAAAAATATTAGGGTTAGGGGAAAGGTTAGGGTTAGAGCTAGTGTTAGGGTTAGAGTTAGTTTTATTCAAAATTGTGTGATACTTGGCAAGATTTATCTTTTAGCTTGATTTATTCTGTTCCACAAGCTTAGGCCTTCTCTGTTCACAGGTTTGCTGTCAGGAATAGTTTGTATTTTAAGATTTTACTTCATTTTGACGTATATGGGAAAGTTAATGGAGCTGAACATCAAACAGGGTTTGTGCTGCTTGAAACTTCACACACTCAATGAGTTCTCTGTAGGGACTCTGGTATGTTCCATAAGAAAGTATGCCTAAGCTTAAGCATTCAAAAACAACTATATCCGAGGGACATTTGCATGTACTGAATTACCTCACATAATTATTTGGTCAGATTTGTTTGATGCTGAGTAGTATTCATCACTTAGCTTGACCCACAAGGCTCCCAAGTGTGGGACTTCTAGGATAAATTGTTCTCTAATCAGGTTAGGGTTATGGATAGGTTTAGGGTTAGGGCTAAGGCTAGAGTTAGATGTAATGTTAGGGTGAGAGTTAGTTTTGTTCAAATTTCTTTGATACTGGGAAGGATTCATATTTTATCTAGCCTTAGTATGCTCCCAAGTTTTGGGCCTTCTCAAATCAATGATTCGTTATCATGAACACTTTGTATTTTTTGGTTACACTTCATTTTGACCTATATGGGTAAATGGAAATGGAGGTGGAAATCAAACGGGCATCCATTTTCCTAAACCTAACCCTAACCCTAGCCCTAACCCTATCCCTAAGACTAACTCTAACTCTCGCCCTTGCCCTATTCATACTTCTAGCCCTATGCCTGACCATAACCCAAACACTAGCCCTAACTTTTGCCCTATCCATAGCCATAGCCCTAAACCTAGAATTAACCATAACTCTAAATCTACCTCTAAGCCTAAACTTACACTATCACTAGAAATAACTCTAACGCTAATTGTAAAACTACCCTTTACTTTAGCCTTAGGCCTATAACAAAACCGAGTCATAGCACTAACCTTAAACTTAACCTAAACCAAATCCTATCCCTACATCTTTCCCTAAGTCTACCCCTAATTCAAGTCCTATCCCTAACCATAAAATTAACCATGATCCTGACTCTGACCCTAACACTAACCCTAGTTAAAAACATCACCCTAAACCTAAACCTAATCCTAAAACAAGACTTAGCTCTAATGGTAACTCTAAAACTAGCAATAATCATAACCCTATTTCTTACATTAGCCATATCCTTAACACTAGCCCTAACATAACACAAAACCTAACCCTAATCCAAGACCCAAACATAGCTTTAACCCTAACTCTAACACTAAACCTAGCCCTAACACTTAACCCAAACCTAATCAGAACTTTAATCTTTGCACTAACTTTAAACCTAACCCTAAACCTAGCACTAACTCTTACCATAACTCTAGCACTAACCCTATCCATTACCCTAACTCTAACCCTAATCATAATGATAGCCCCCAGCCTAACAATAGCACTATTCCTAACAATAACCCATCCATGACCATAAACATAACCTGATCCCTAAACCTAACTATCTTCATTACACTAACCATAACTTTAACACTAGTGTTATTTTAACACTAGTGTTATTTTCAATCTTAACATAAACCAAACCCTAACCATCACCCTAACCCTAATAATACCACCACTAATAATAATAATAATAATAATAATAATAATAATAATAACACCACAATAATAATTATGGCCCTAACCATAAATCTAACCCTAACCTGAACACTAACACTTACCCTAACACAAACCCTAGCTCTAAATCTTATCCTAACCACAAAACTAACCCTAACACTATACTTACTTTAAAACTAGCCATAACCATAACCCTAGCTCCTAGATTACTCATAAACCTAACAATGGACTCAAACCTCACAAAAAACCTAGCTCTAATTGTAGCCCTAAACCTAAACCAAAGCATAAACCTAACACTAAATCTAGTCTTAACCCGAACTCTAACCCCCCCAGGCCTAACCATAGATTAAACCCTAAACCTTTCCCTAAACATAACCCTAGCCCAAACCCTAAACCTTACCCTAACACTAACCCTAACTCTATTCATTATCCTAAACATAACCCTAAACCTAATGCTAACCCTAGCACTTCCCCTAACCCTAACCATACCCAAGCACTGACTTTAACCTAACCCTCACCCTAGCACTAACCCTATGTTGATTCCTAACCCTTACCCTTAACCTAACCATAACACTAAGCCAAGGCTTATCTGTAACCCTAAACCTAGCCCTAATCCTAACCTTAACCCTATCCCTAATACTAGATTAAACCCTAGGCATTACCCTAACCCTAAAGCTAACACTAATGATAACCCTAGACCTAAACTTAAATCTACCCTAACCCTAAACATAAACCTAATCCTAGAACTAACCAGGAACCTAACTCTAACCCTACACCTAACCCTATCTCAAACCCTAGCCCTTATCCTAAAACTAACCCTATCCTAACCATAAAACTAACAGTAAATCTAACTTCACATCTAACGATATCAATTACCCTAACACTAATGTTAACCCTAGCCCTAACTCTAACACTAACCATAACCATAACCCTAAACCTAACTCTAGCCCTAGCACTAACCATAGCTCAACCCTAAACAGTACCCTTATATTAATCCTAACCCTAATCCTAGCTCTAACCTTGACCTTAACCCTAACTATAGCCCTAATCCTAACCATAATCCTAGCCCTGAACCTAGCTCTAACTCCATAAATTACCCTAATGATAACCTTAACCCTAATGCTAACCCTTGGCCTAACCCTAAACCTATCACAAAACCTAACAACATCCATCACCCTAAACCTAACTTGAACCCTAAACCTAACACCTATTTATTACCCGATACCTAGCTCTAACCATAATGTTAATTCAAGCCTAACCTAAACCCTAAGCTAACTCAAACCCCAAACCTGATTCTGACCCTAACAATAGCCCTAGCTCTAAACCTGACCCTTTCCCTAGACCTAACCCTTAAACTAGATCAAGCCATAAACCTAACCCTAAAACTATCCCTAACTGTAACCCTAGACCTGACATTAGCCCTATCCCTAATTCTTGTGCAAAACATAACAGAAAACCTAGACCTAATCCTAGCCTTAAACCTAGACTTAATCCCAACCTGAACCATAATCCTAGCCCTAACCCTAATGCTAATCATATAACTAGCCCTAACTCTAACCCTAGCACTAAAACAAAGCAAGCAAGGGGCCCTAACCTAAACCTTAACTTAAACCAAATTCTAAAACTACACCTAGACCAAACCCTAACCCTAATTCGAGTCCTAAATCTAACCTTAAAAATAACACTGACTCTGACTCATATCCGAACACTCACCCTATCTTTACACAACCCTACATTTAAACCAAAACCTTACAGTAACGCTAGTCCTAATTCAAGTCATAACCCTAACCCTAAAACTAACATTGACCATGACTCATATCATAACACTAACCAAAGCTACAAATATAACCTTAACCCTAACACTAGAACTAACTCTACACCTAACCCTGAAACTAACTGTAACTGTAATGCTAGTTTTTATATTGGCCATTGCGCTAAACTTAGCCTGAAACCTAACAAAAAACCTAGCCCTAATCCGAGACCTAAACCTAGCTAAAGCCTAACCCTAACCCTAAACCTAACCCTAACAATAGCTCAAAACCTAACCCTTAACCTCGACATAGACTTAGACCTATCCCTAAATCTAAACCTAAACTTAGTCCTAACCCTAAACTTAACCCTATCCAAAAACTTAGCTCTAAACATACCCATTACCCTAACCCTAATACTAAACCTATTGATAATCCTAGCCCCAAACCTAATGCTACCCCTAACCAGAAAACTACCCCTAGACATAACCCTAAATGTAATGCTTGCCATATCCCTAACCCTAGCTCAAACCCTAACCCTTACCATAAACCTAAACATAACCATAGCTGTAACCCAAACCCTAAACCGAAATCTAACCCTTATCCTATCCCTATATCTATCTGTATTCATTACCCGAAACCTAACCTTAATGATAACCCTAAACCTAACCCTAACCATACCATAATCCTATCCCTAGACCTAACCCTAAACCTAACCCTCATGCTAGCCCTAACCCTAGATCAATACCTAACCCTTACACTAAACATAAACATAACCTTAACCCTAGTTTTAACACTAACCCTAACTCTATCAAGACCTATTCCTAACCATAACCCTAGCTCTAAACTTAACTCTATCCCTATCTATAACCCTAAAGATAACTCAAATCCTAATCCTAGGCCTAACACTAACCCTATCGGTAACCCAAACCTTATGAATTACCCTAAACCTAACCTGGCCCTAAACTAAACCCTATCATTACCCTAACCATAACCCTAATGCTAATTTGAGCCCTAAGCTGAATCCTAACCTAAACCAAACCCTAACCCTGACCCTAAATTTAATAATTCCCCAAGCTCTAAACATGAGCTTACTCTAACCTAATGCTTACACTAGAATTAGCCATAAACCTAACCCTAAAATTATCGTTACCCGTAACACTAGACCTGATGTTAGCTCTAGCCCCAATTTTAGCCCTAACACAAAAACAACACTAGCCCTCATCCCAGCTCTAAACCCAGCCTTAATTATAACCCTAACACTAATACTACACTTAACCAGAACTCTAATTCTCACCCTAACTCTAACCTAGCTACATGGCCATCCCTCATCTTAAAATTAACCCTAAACCTTACCCTAACCCTAATGATAGGCCTAAGCTGAACCTTAACCCTAGCCCTAATCCTAGACCTAATTTAACCTTATACCTAACCCTAACCCTAACCCTTATCCTAAGACTAAATCTAACTCTAATTTAACC
>NW_026008678.1:8555-12398 GCF_001458135.2 Marmota marmota marmota | reverse complement strand
TCCTATCCTAATACTAATGCTAGCTTTAAATATAAGCATAACCTTAAAACTAACCCTTAAACTAGAGGTCTAACCACTAACACAAACCCTAAATTGAACCCTAATTTTAATCCTGGGTTCTAACATTAGCCATTGCCCTAATCTTAGCCATAACCCTAACAAGAAAACTAACCCTAACTGAGCCCTAAACCTAGTGTTAACTCAAACCAAATGCTACTTCTAACACTTGCTCTAACCCTATCACTAAACACAAGTGAAATGCTAACCCTAATGGTTAACCATAAACCTATCCCTAATCCTAAGGCTAACAAAAACCATAAATCAATTAATAGTCCTAAACCTAGCTCTCCTTCTTGCTCTAAACCTATCCCAAATCCTAACCCTAACCCAGACCCTTATTCTGACCATAACACTAACCCTAGGTCTAAACCTGACCCTAACCCTAGACCAATCCCTAACACTAGCCCTACCAATACTTTCACCTAAACCTAACGATATCACAAGCCCTAGACCTAAACATTATCCTAAATCTAGCCTTAACTCTAGCCCTAGACTTAAAAAAAAACAAAGCCCTAGCCCTAACAATAACCCTTAACCTAACACAATGATTAAACCTAATCCTAGACATAAACCTAATCCTAAGTCTGGATTTAACCTTAACTCTAACTCTAACCTGAACACTGACCCTGACTTTAAAACTAAACCTATCTCTAAACTTGACCCTAACTGAAACTTAAACCTAACACTAGACCTAGCTATAACCCTAACCCGACAGCAAGCCCTAATTATAACCCTAGCTCTTACATTACCCATAATGCTAAACTTACACCTTAATCTAATACAAAACATAGAGTGAATCCTAGGCTTAAACCTAGCCCTAAGTGTAACCCTAACCCTAACCCTAGCCCTAACCCCAATCCTAACCCTTGCCTTAATCCTAAACCTAGCTCAAATCCTAATCCTTACCCTACATATAAACTTAGACCCATCCCTAACTCTGAACCTAACCCTAGCCCTAAATTTTAACTTAACTCTATCCCTAAACCTAGCTCTAAACCTACTCATTACCATAACCTGAACCTAACCTCATTAATAGTCTTAAACGTAGCCCTCACTATAGTTGTAAACCTCTACCAAAGCCTAATGGTAACCCTGAACTTTATTCTGACCCTAATACTAACCCTAGGTCTAAACCTGAACCTAACCATAGACCAAACCCTCACACTAACTCTAAAACTAAAACTAATATTAAATCTAGCCTTAACTCTAGCCCTAGACCTAAACAAAAACCTAGCCCTTACAATAACCCTTAACCTAACCCAAACACTAACCCTAACCTAGACTTAAAACTAGTCCTAATTCTGGCTCTAACTCTAATTCTAACTCTAAGACAAACACTGACCTTACCTTTAACAGTAAATCTACCTCTAAACCTGACCCTAACTGAAAATATAAAACTAACACTAGACCTAGCCATTACCCTAACCCTACAACTAGCCTTAATCATAACCCTAGCTTTTACAATATCCATAGCCCTATCCTTATGCCTTAACCTAACACAAAACCTAGAGTGAATCCTAGGTCTAAACCTAGCCCTAAGCCTACCCCTAACCCTAACTCTAGCCCTAACACTAATCCTAACCCTAGCTTTAGTCCTAACCCTAGCTTGAAGCCTGTCCCTTACCCTAAATGTAAACGTAGACTTATCTCTAACTCTAAAACTAACCCTAGTCCTAATCCTAACCTTAATCCTAGCCTTGAACCTAGCTCTAAACCACCCATTACATTAATGCTAATCCTCAACATATTGATAACCCTATCGTACTAACCAGCAAAAACTAACCCTAGACCTAACCCTAAACCTAACACTCACCATAACACTAACCCTAGCTCAAACCTTAACCCGTACCATAAACTTAAACATAATCATAGCCATAACCCTAACCCTAAAACTAAATCTATCCCCAACCCTACACCTAAACCTGTATCTAACCATATACATTACCGTAACTCTAATCCTAACCCTAATGATAACCCTAGCCATAACCCTAAACCTAACCCAAACCTACCATAATCCTAACACTACACCTAATGCTGAACCTAACCCTCGATCTAGACCTACCCTTAACTCTAGCTCAAACCTTCACCCTTACCCTAAACAAACTTTGCCCAAACCCTAACCCTAATTCTAGCCATAATTCTAACCATAACCATAGCCCAAACCCTAGCTCTAACTCTATCCATTACCCTAACCATAACCCTAAACCTAATGCTAATCCTAGCCCTAACTCTATCTCTATCTCTGATTTTAACCCAAACCCTCAACCTAGCCATAACCTTTACTCAATCCCTGACCCTTACCCTTAATATAACCATTAGAATTACCCTAAGCGTAAGCATAACCCTAACCCTATCCCTAATCCTAAACATAACACCACACTTAATCTAGCTCTAACCTCACTCATTACCCTAACCCTAACCATAAACCTCATGATAATCACAGCCTAACCCCAAACCTACTATAATCCTAACCATAAACCTAAGCCTAGACCTAACCTTAAATATAATCCTTGCTATAGTCCTAACCTTAGCTCAAACCCTAACCATACACTAAATCTAATCCTAACCCTAGTCCTAAACCTAACCCTAACCCTAAACTGACATCTAACCCTGTCCATTACGATAAACAATATGATAACATTAGACCTAACCATTTTACTAAACCTAACCCTAACTATAACCTTAACTCTAGTCGTAACCCTAAATCTAACACTAACCTTAGCACTAACCCTAGCTCAAACCCTAAAGCATACCCTAAACCTAACCCTAACCATAGCCTTAACCCTAACCCTAACACTAACACTAACTCCAGCCATATTTCTAACCATAACTGCATCCCTATAACTAGTTTCAAGCCTATTAATTACCCTAATGATAACCATAACTCAAATGCTAACCCTAGGCCTAACTCTAATTCTATCCATTACTGTAAACCTAACCTGAATTCTAATTCTAATCTGAAGCATAAACTTAACCCTGTCCATTATGCAAACCCTAACTCTAACCATAATACTAATTTGAGTCCTAACCCTAAACCTTAACCTACCCAAACCCAAAACCTGACCCTGACCATGTTAATACCCTTAACTCTAAACCTGAACCTCACCATAAACCTAACTTTGACACTTGACCTAGTCATAAAACTTACCCTAAAACTCTGCCTAACCATAACCCTAGACATGGTATAAGCCCTAGACCTAATACTTGCCAAAATCCTAACACAAACGCTAGCCCTCATGCTAGCACTAAACCTACCCTTGATCCTAACCTGTACCCTAACTTAGCCCTGTCCCTAATTTTATCCCTCGCTCTAGTTCTTTTTTTTTCTTTTATTTTTATTGTTGGTTGTTCAAAACATTACATAGTTCTTGATATATCATATTTCACACTTTGATTCAAGTGGGTAATGAACTCCCATTTTTACCCCATTTACAGATTGCAGAATCACATCAGTTACACAACCATTGGTTTACATGTTGCCATACTAGTGTCTGTTGTATTCTGCTGCCTTTCCTATCCTCTAATATCCCCCCTTCCCTCCCCTCCCCTCTTCTCTCACTACCCCCTCTACTGTAATTAATTTCTCTACCTTGTATTTTTTCCCTTTCCCCTCACTTCCTCTTGTATGTAATTTTGTATAACCCTGAGGGTCTCCTTCCATTCCCATGCAATTTCCCTTCTCTCTCCCTTTCCCTCCCACCTCTCATCCCTGTTTAATGTTAATCTTCTTCTCAAGCTCTTCGTCCCTACTCTGTTCTTAGTTACTCTCCTTATATCAAAGAA
>NW_026008678.1:4946-6721 GCF_001458135.2 Marmota marmota marmota | reverse complement strand
TAACCCTAACCCTCACCCTAGCCCTAACCATAGATCAAAAAATAACCCTTACTTTAAACATAACCCTAGCCCTAACCCTAAACCTAATGCTAATCCTAGTCCTAATCCTAACTATAACCAAGGCCAAACCCTAGATCTAAACCTATCCATTACCCTAAACATAAACCTAACCCTAATGCTTATCCTAGTGCTAAACTTAACACTAATCCTAAACCTAGACCTGACATTAAGCCTAACCTTCTCTCTGGGCCTAACCATGGGTCAAACCTAACACTTACCCTAAACCTAACCCTAACCCTAAACCTAGGCCTAACCCTAACCCTAACCTTAACCCTAGACCTAATCCTAACCATAACCCTAGCCTTAAACCCATCTATTACCCTAAACATAAGCCTAACCCAACTGCTAACCCTAGGCCTAACCCTAACCCTATCACTAATACTAACTCTATCCATTGCCTAAACCTAATTTGAATATTAAACATAAACCAATAAATTAATCTAACCCTAACCCTAACCCTAATGCCAATTCAAGCCCTAAACCTAAACCATAACCCAAACCATACTCTGAAGAAGACACTGACTCTAATAATACGGCTAGCTCTAAACCTGACCCTTACCCTAAACCTAACTCATACACTAGACCTAGATATAAAACTAACTATGACACTATCCCTAACCAAACCATAGACCTTACATTAGTACTCTACCTAATTCTTGCTCTAAACATAATACAAAACCTAAACCTCATCCTAGCCTTAAACCTAGCCTTAATCCTAATACAAAAACTAACCCTAGCCTAATCCCTAATTTCAACCATTGCTCTAGTTCAGGACCTAAGTATAAACACATCTCTTCCCCTACCCTAACCTAAAACCCTAACATTATCACTAACCCTAACCCTAGGCCTAACACTAGGCCTAACCATAAGAGAAACCCTAGCTCTAATCCTAGCCCTAATTTATCACTAAATGTAACCCTTATTCTAATCCTAGCCCTAAAACTAACTCTATCTCTCAAGCTAGGTCTATTTCTATTACTATTCTTATCTGTTACTGTAACCCTAATACTAACCCTAACCTTAGTCCTAACCCTAGCCCTAACCCTAGATCTAACCATAATTCTAAATCTAACTCTTACTCTAAGCATAAATCTCACCCTCCCTCTAGCCCTAACAGTATTGCTAATCCAAAAACTAGCCCTAACCCAAGTCCCTACATCTAAAACAAAACTGAGCCATAGCCCTAATTCTAATCCTAACCTAACTGTATCCATATAACTGACATTATCCCTAGCCATAATTCTTGTTCTAACCCTAACACAAAACGTAACCCTACACCTTCCCTTGACCCTAGCACTATTTCCAATGTTATCCCTAACACTAAAATTGACACTGACCCTGATTCTGACACTATCACTTACCCTATATCAAATCATCACCCTAGAAATAAACCTAATCATAATAGTAAACCTAGCCCTAACCCTAACCGTAAATCTAGCCCTAATTGTAATGCTAGTTTTACATTAGCCATAGCCCAACCTTAGCCCTAAACTAATCTAAAACCTAGCCCTAATCCAAGTTCTAACTCTAGTTTTTATCCTAACCCAACCCTAACCCTAAACCTAATCTTAACCATAGACTTAATCCTAACCATAACTTTAACCCTAACCCTAGCTCTAATCCTATCCATTACCTTAATCCTAACCCTAACCCTAATGCTAACCCTAGGATAACCCTAACCCTATCCATAACTCTAAACTATCTATTACCTAAAC
>NW_026008678.1:0-2817 GCF_001458135.2 Marmota marmota marmota | reverse complement strand
CTAATAATCCTACTATCTAAAACTGAACCTAACTCTTAACCTAACCTTTACACTCTACCTAACAATCAACTTAACCTTAAAACTATCCCTAACCATAACACTACACCTGACCTTAGCCCTAGGCCTAATGTTAGCCCTAAACCAAACGAAAACTGTAGCCCTAATCCTGACCATAAACAGCCTTAATCCTAACCCTAACCCAAACACTAGCCCTAATCCTAAATTGAACCTTCACCCTAGGCCTAAACCTAGCTATAACATTATACCATACCCTAACCCTAATCCTAATCCTAGCCCTAAACCAAGGCCTAGCCCTAATATAAATCCTAGGTCTAACCCTATCAGTAATTTAGCCCTAATCCTAAACCTAACCATATACTTAGCCCTAAGACAAACTCTAACTCTCGCCCTAGCTCCATTCCTAGTTCTAAACTTATCCCTTTCTATAAGCCAAATCCTAGCCCTAACCCTAGCCCAAACAAGCTCTAAACTTAGGCCTAGCAATAATTCTAGATCTAACCCTAACTCTAAATCTAACTCTAACCCTAAACCTAAACCTCACCCTAACACTAGCCCTAACCCTAATGCTAATTGGAAAACTTGCCCTACACCTAGCCATAGCCCTAAAAAACTGAGATATAGCCCTAATTATAACCCTTAACCAAAACCAAATCCTAATGCACACCGAGCCCTAACCCTAACACTACAACTAATATTCACCCTGACTCTGAACCAAAAACTAACCCTAGCTCAAAATATCACCAAAACCTAACCCTAGCACAAAACCTAGCACTAATCTGAGCCCTAACTCTAGCTTTAACCCTAGCCCTAACCCAAACCCTAACCCTAGCTCTAATCCTATCCCCTACCCTAAGCCAAACTCTAACCCTAATGCTACCCAAGTTCTAACCCTAATTCTTAGCCTACCCCAGACCCTAACTCTATTACTAGTCCTAACCCTAGATGACATTCTATCTCTAAACCTAACCCTAAGCCTAAGCCTAACCCTCACCCTTATTCTGAGCCGAACACTAATCCTAGGACTAAGCCTAACTCTAACATTAAACCAAAACCTAACACTAGCCCTACTGGTAAACCTATAACTAAACCTCACCGTAACACTAGCACTAGATCTAAACTTAATCTTAAATATGGCCATAACTCTAGTCCTAGCCCTAAACAAAAACCTAGCCTTAGTCCTAACAGTAACCATTAACCTAACACAAAGACTAACCATACCCCTAGACCTAACCTAGTTCTAATTCTGGCCCTAATACTAAATCCAATAATAACCTGACACCGACCCTTACCCTCACATAAACCCTAGCTCTAAACCTTATCCTAACCCGAAACCTAACCCTAACACAGGATTTATCCATAACCCTAACCTTCAAACTAGTCATAACCATAACCCTAGCTCTTACATTACCCATAGCCCTAATGCTAGCCACAAACCTCACATAAAACACAGTTCTAAACCTAGTGCTAAGCATAACCCTTTCATTAACCTATCCCAAACCCTACCCTAACTCTTTCCATAGCCCTTACTCTAGATCAAACTCTAAACTTACCCTTAGCACAACCCTAGCCCTAACCCTGAACTTAATCCTAGCCCAAATCCTAACTGTAGCCATAGCTCAAATCCTAGATCTAACTTTATCCATTACATTAAACATAACCCTGACTGTAATGCTTACCCTAGCCCTAACCCTAACCCTAAACCTAACCATAGCTGTGACTCTAACCCTAACCCTTAAGCTAGTACTAACCCTAGCTCGAACCCTAACACTTACCCTAAACCTAACCCTAACACTAATCCTAGACCTAATCCTAACCTTAACTCAAGCACTAACACTAGCACTAACCCTATCCATTAACCTAAGCATAAGCCTAACCCAAATGTTAACACTAGGCCTAACCCTAACCCTGTTCCTAACATTAACCCTATACATTACTCCAAACCTAAACTGAACCCTAAACCTAATCTTATCCATTACACTAACCCGAACACTAACCCTAACAGTAATTCAAGCCCTAACCCTAAACCTTAACCCAAACCAACCCTAACCCGGCTCTGGCCCTTATAATACACCTAGTTCTAAAGCTGAC
The DNA here is from genome assembly GCF_001458135.2 of Marmota marmota marmota. Lineage (NCBI taxonomy): Eukaryota > Metazoa > Chordata > Mammalia > Rodentia > Sciuridae > Marmota > Marmota marmota. Next base: position 708 of record NW_026008678.1, on the reverse strand, counting down.
CCCTACCCTAAACCTAACCATTACGTTAGACCTAGACATAAAACAAACCCTAAAATCTTTCTAATTGTAACCCTAGACATAATATTAGCCCTAGGCCTAACATTAGCCCTAAGCCTAAAACAAACCCTAGGCCTAAACCTAGTCTGAATTCTATCCAGAACCCTCACCCTAGCCCTATCCCTAATTTTAACACTTCCCCTAGCCCTAAACCTAGCTATTTAAACCCATCCTTGACCCTAAAACTAACCCTAAACTTACCTCTAACCATAGGACTAACCCTAACACTAATCCTTGGGCTAATTCTTGCCCTAATTTAGTCCTAACCTTAACCCTACCCCCTAACCCTAGCCCTAAGACTATCTCTAACTCTCAACCTACCCCTATTTCTATTTCTAACCCTATCTGTTACTGTAACCCTCACAGTAGCCCTAAACGTAGCCCTAATCCTAGACATAGCCCTAACCCTAGATTTAACCATAATGCTAAATCTAACCCTAAACTTAAGCCTAAACCTCACCCTACCACTAGCCCTAACACTATTGCTAATCCTAAAACTAGCTGTAACCCTAGCCCTAGCCCTAAAACAAAACCGACACATTGCTCTAAGGCTAAACCTTACCGTATACCAAACCCTACCACTATAACTAGCCAAAACCCTAGCTCTAATATGAGTCCTATGCCTAAAATTCACCCTGTCCCAACTCTTAT
>NW_026008677.1:0-3558 GCF_001458135.2 Marmota marmota marmota | reverse complement strand
GGGGGGGGGGGGGGGGGGTTGGGGATGTGACTCAGTAGTTAAGAGACCCTGGGTTCAATACCTAGTACCAAAAAAATCTCAATTTATACATTTGGAAATCTTCTGGGAATTGAACTCGGGGGCGTTTAATCACTGAGCCACATCCCCAGACCTTTTTTGTATTTTATTTAAGACTGGATCTAACTGAGATCCTTAGGGCCTCACTAAGTTGCTGGGGATGGCTTTGCTCCTCCTGCCCCAGCCTCCCAAACTGCTGCAATTACTGCCAAGTGCCATCATGCCCAGCTAGAACTGAAATGTATTGCTAAACAAATTAAAGGTAACTAAAAAGAAATTAGTGAACTAGAAGATCTTAAGGGGGAAAAAAAACCACTGAGTCTAGAGTATGAACAAGTGGTTAAGAGAGTAAATCTAATGTGTCTAATTGAAATTTCAGAGAAATTATTCAAAGGGATCAATGACTGAAAGTTAACCCAAATTTCACATTAAAAAAAATCCAAAGCAGGATAAATAAACAATTAGAATAAAAATTTAAGACACCACCAACCATATATTTTTGAAGTAAGCAGACACCACTAACAAAAGAATGAAACGTACATGTTGGTACCTAAAATTCTACCTGCAATGAAACTATCAATCGTAGGGATAAAATACATGGAGATAAAAATCGTTTAACTTAACCCTCTCCAAAGAAATCCTAAAGAGTATGTGTCAGAAGGTTGTTTTTTTTTTTTTAAAGAGAGAGAATTTTTTAATATATATATATATATGTATATATTTTTAGTTTTCGGCGGACATAACATCTTTGTATGTATGTGGTGCTGAGGATCTAACCCAGGCCGCACGCATGCCAGGCGAGCGCGCTACCGCTTGAGCCACATCCCCAGCCCAAGAAAGTTTTTAAAATACAAGAAGGAAAATGGTATAAATAAATCTATACACCATAAATGTATGAGACAATTTCTAGATATAAAAATAATAGAACTAAAATCATATAAAATAGCATATAAACTAGGATGCTGGAGTACTGGGGTCAAAGCATTTTAAGTTCCTAGTGTTGCTTGGAGGATTGTTGACACATTGATTAAACTTCAGGTCAAATATGCTTTTCTATATATATATTTTTATTGGTTGTTCAAAACATTACAAAGCTCTTGACATATCATCTTTCATACATTTGATTCAAGTGGGTTATGAACTCCCATTTTTACCCCAAATACAGATTGCAGAATCACATCGATTACACATCCACGTTTTTACATAATGCCATATTAGTGACTGTTGTGTTCTGCTACCTTTCCTATCCCCTACTATCCCCTCCCCTCCCATCTTCTCTCTCTACCCCATCTGCTGTAATTCAATTCTCTCCCTTGTTTTTTTCCCCCTTTCCCCTCACAACCTCTTATATGTAATTTTGTGTAACAATGAGGGTCTCCTTCCATTTCCATGCAATTTCCCTTCTCTCTCCCTTTCCCTCCTACCACTCGTCTCTGTTTAATGTTAATCTTTTCCTCATGCTCTTCCTCCCTTCTCTGTTCTTAGTTGTTCTCCTTATATCAAAGAAGACATTTGGCATTTGTTTTTTAGGGATTGGCTAGCTTCACTTAGCATAATCTGCTCTAATGCCATCCATTTCCCTGCAAATTCCATAATTTTGTCATTTTTTTAGTGCTGTGTAATACTCCATTGTGTATAAATGCCACATTTTTTTTATCCATTCATCTATTGTTTAATTTTTTGAGTTCTTTGTATACTCTGGATATTAGGGCTCTATCTGAAGTGTGAGGAGTAAAAATTTGTTCCCAGGATGTAGGCTCCCTATTTACCTCTCTTATTGTTTCTCTTGCTGAGAAAAAACTTTTTAGTTTAAGTAAGTCCCATTTGTTTATTCTAGTTATTAACTCTTGTGCTATGGGTGTCCTATTAAGGAATTTGGAGCCTGACCCCACAATATGTAGATCGGAGCCAACTTTTTCTTCTATCAGATGCAGAGTCTCTGATTTGATATCAAGCTCTTTGATCCATTTTGAGTTAACTTTTGTGCATGGCGAGAGAAAGGGGTTCAGTTTCATTTTGTTGCATATGGATTTCCAGTTTTCCAACACCATTTGTTGAAGATGCTATCTTTCTTCCATTGCATGCTTTTAGCCCCTTTATCAAATATAAGATAGTTGTAACTGTGGATTAGTCTCTGTGTCCTCTATTCTGTACCATTGGTCCACCCGCCTGTTTTGGTACCAGTACCATGCTGTTTTTGTTACTATTGCTCTGTAGTACAGTTTGAAATCTGGTATCGCTATACCACCAGATTCACACTTCCTGCTTAGAATTGCTTTTGCTATTCTGGGTCTTTTGTTTTTCCATATGAATTTCATGATTGCTTTATCTATTTCTACAAGAAATGCCGTTGGGATTTTGATTGGCATCGCATTAAACCTATAAAGAACTTAGGGTAATATCGCCAATTTGATGATGTTAGTTCTTCCTATCCATGAACAGGGTATGTTTTTCCATCTTCTACGATCTTCTATTTCTCTCTTTAGGGTTCTGTAGTTTTCATTGTATAAATCTTTCACCTCTTTTGTTAGGTTATTTTATTTTTTTTTAGGATATTGTGAATGGAGTGGTTTTCCTCATTTCCATTTCAGAAGTTTTGTTGCTGATATACAGGAATGCCTTTGATTTATGCATGTTGATTTTATATCCTGCCACTTTGCTGAATTCATTTATTAGCTCTAGTAGTTTCTTTGTAGACCCTTTTGGATCTGTTAGATATAGTATCATATCATCCGTGAATAGTGATAATTTAAGTTCTTCATTTCCTATTTTTATGCCTTTAATTTCTTTTGTCTGTCTAATTGCTCTGGCTAGTATTTCAAGAACTAAATTGAATAGAAGTGGTGAGAGAGGGCATCCCTGTCTTGTTCCAGATTTTAGAGGGAATGCCTTCAGTTTTTCTCCATTTAGGATGATGCTAGCCTAAGGCTTAGCATATATAGCTTTTACAATGTTGAGGTAAGTTCCTGCTATCCCTAGTTTTTCTAGTGTTTTGAACATAAAGGGATGCTGTACTTTGTCGAATGCTTTTTCTGCATCTATCGAGATGATCATGTGGTTCTTATTGTTAAGTCTATTGATGTGGTGAATAACATTTATTGATTTCTGTATATTGAACCAGCCTTGCATCCCAGGGATGAATCCTACTTGATCATGGTGCACAATTTTTTTGATATGCTTTTGTATTGGATTCGCCAGGATTTTATTGAGGATTTTTGCATCTAAGTTCATTAGAGATAATTGGTCTGTAGTTTTCTTTCTTTGAAGTGTCTTTGTCTGGTTTCGGGATCAGGGTGATGTTGGCCTCATAGAATGAATTTGGAAGAGCTCCTTTTTCTATTTCTTGAAATAACTTGAAAAATATTGGTATTAATTCTTCTTTGAAGGTTTTGTAAACCTCCGCTGTATACCCATCCGGTCCAGGGCTTTTCTTGGTTGGTAGTCTTTTGATGGCTTCTTCTATTTCCTCCATTGTTATTGGTCTGTGTGTGTCTTCCTGAC
>NW_026008676.1:0-3559 GCF_001458135.2 Marmota marmota marmota | reverse complement strand
CTACTAACACCTTTCTATCAACAGGGGACATAAGTGTCCAACTAACAAGGCCACCAACATATGCTGGGAGGCCTCCAACCCACACAATTGATAGTTGGGATCCTGAGACAGGATCTCAAATATTAACATGCCCTGTATTTGAGGCAGAAGGGCAGTGAATTCACAATGTTTTAAATTTCAAAACAATGAAGCAGCTAAAAGAGGCTGTAACAACCTATGGTCCTCAAGCACCCTTCACTGTAAGCATGGTTGAATCCTTTACCAACTTGAACATGACGCCAGCAGATTGGGCTACTATGTGTAAATCTGCTAACTGGAGGACAATACTTGTTATGGAAGGTTGCCAATGAGGAATTTTGCAAGGAGATGGCTAGGCAAAATGCAACAGCTGGTTATCCTAGGAGAAATCTAGATATGTTGTTAGGAAAGGGACCTTATGAGGATCAGCAGCAACAAATTGTATATGATCCTGGCATATACACACAAATTGCTGCAGATGTGGTTAAGGCATGGAAGACTTTACAAGGACATGGAGGTTTACAAGGTAAATTATCTAAGTTAATACAAGGAGCTAATGAACCTTACACTGAATTTGTAGATTGGCTTATTCAAAGAGCTACCAGAGTTTTTGGGAATACAGAACAAGCAATGCCATTAATAAAACAACTGGCTTATGAGCAAGTGAATTGTTGGTGCAGAGAAGTCATTAGACAATGGAAACACGAAGATTTAACCACATATATTAAATTATGTAGAGACATTAATGAACAATGTCACGTTGTGGCAGCTGCAGTACAACAGGTTTTAGATGCCAGAGACATTAATGAACAAGGGCAACTCGTGGCAACTGCAGTAAAACAGGCTTTAGATGCCAGTCCAAGAACATGCTACAATTGTGAACAAACAGGACATTTTAACAGGAATTGCCCCATAGAAGGAGGGTTTAACAAAACTAGGTTTCAAAAAAGTATAATACCGGGTATTTGCCCACGATGCCATAGAGGCAGATATTGGGCTGATGAATGCCATTCTCAAACCACCATAGAGGGTACTCCATTATCAAAAAATGAACAAGGACCAGGTGTTCATCCACAATATCATGGAAAAAGGCATCGGACTCCATTGCCAAAAAATGGACAGGGAGGCCCAATGCACTGGTGCCCAAGACCATAAATATATGGAACACTGGAGGAACCCAGCAATCCCATCAGGGTAGTACCCAGGACACACTGTCCATCAGATTCTTCATCAGACAAACCAGAGGGAGTGCAGCATTGGAGATCTGCACCTCTGCCAGAACAGTACTAACTCCAGAGATGGGAGTTCAAATCATTACCACAGAGGTAAAAGGACCTCTTCCCAAAGGAACAGTAGGCTTATTATTGGGACACAGTTCTTCTACTCTAAAAGGACTTATGATAAGTCCTGGGGTAAGTGATCCCAATTATGAAGGTGAAATAAATATTATAGCCAGTTCTCCAAAGGGTATATCAGTAGTATCACCAGGAAATAGAATAGCACTGTTACTAATAATACTCAGCCTACATGATAAATTTTCCAGTCATATTGTATAAAGAGGTTCCAAGGGATTAGGCTCCACAGGTGTAGATTGGGCTATGCTTTCTTTAAATTTAGATTCTCGCCCCATGCTAAACCTAAATATTCAAGGACATGAATCTAATGGGCTACTGGATACAGGTGGAGACCTTAGCATCATCTCTAGTCAAGAATGGCCAAAACATTGGCCATTACAACAAGCCATTCAAACGTTTCGAGGCCTAGGAATGGCAACTAATCCCCATAGAAGTGCAATGGTATTAGATTGGAAGGATCCTGAAGGATGTGAAGGAACTATACAGCCATATGTATTGGATCATCTTCCTATAAATTTTGGGGGATGACATGTCCTAGATCAATTAGGTTTGACATTAATAAATAACATCAATCCAAATATGCCCACTATTAGGGCTAGACAAGGTTTTAGGAAAGAAAAAAAGTTTAGAAGAACAAGAACAAGGTATAGAAGCACTAATACAAATAGATCAAGGAACAGAAAGACATGGGGTGGAATTTCAGGAGGGGTCACTAAGACAATAAAAATTACTTGGAAATCAGAAACACCAGTATGGGTTCCTCAGTGGAACTTGACTAAAGAAAACATACTATCAGCCTATGACCTTGTAAAACAAAATTAGCAGAAAGACATATACAATCTTCTATATCTCCCCATAATACTCCAATTTTTATCATTAAAAGGAAATCTGGTAAATGGAGATTATTGCAAGATTTAAGAGCCATTAATAATGAGATGGTTATTATGAAACCTGCTCAATCAGGGATTCCTCAATTGACTGCTTTGCTAAAAACCTGGTATGTTTTAGTTATAGATTTTAAAGATTTTTTTTTCAATTTCAATTCATCCTGAAGATAGTCCACGTTTTGCATTTACTATCCCTGAACTGAATCATGAAGGTCCTGATAAGAGATATGAATGGAAAGTACTCCCTCAAGGATGGCTAACAGCCCAACTATGTGTCCAATTTATGTTAACAAAGTAATCCAGCCACTTAGAAATCAAAATTCTGAACTACAAATATTTCACTATATGGATGATGTATTATTAGCACACATTGCTAGAATGTTATGCCACTCTTACAAACTTATTAAAAAATTATAATCTAGAGATAGCAATAGATAAATTACAATTAAATTTTCCAATTAATTATTTAGGAGTTCTATTATCCTCAACCATAGTCCATCCACCAAAAATTCAAATATGAATAGATCCACTCAAATCACTTAACGAATTTCAAAAGTTATTAGGAGACATAAATTGGATAAGGCCTTATCTAGGCATACCAACAGGAGAATTGGGACCTTTATTTGATATCCTAAAAGGTCCATCAGATCCAAATTCACCCCAAATGTTTACACCTTAATCAAGAAAGGCATTAAAAATTATTGAAACTTATATGGAAAATATGCATTTGAATAGAATTGATACAAATTTGCCTTTATTATTTTTTGTACTACCAACAAAAAATATTCCTACAGGAGTATGTTGGCAAGAAGGTCCATTATTATGGATACATTTATCTTATTCTATTATTCTAACACTATTCTTACTAGGTATCCTGAGGCTTTAGGACAATTAATACTCAAAGTAAAAAAAGCAACAAAGGGAGTGTTTGGAATTTCTCCCAATAAAATATGACTCCATAGACTTTGGATCAAATTGATGAGTTAGCTAATGAGTTAAATATTTGGGAAATAATCATGTGCAAATCTAATATTTCATTTGATAACCACTTACCATCTAATCCTTTATTGTCTTTTTGGTCATCACATCCTGTAATTTTTCGAAAAATGACAAGAAAAACACCAATCATGAATGCTCCAAATATATTCACTGATGGGTCAAATAATGGTACAGCAGCAATAGTTACACCTGATCAAACTTTTACATTTTTATTACCAAAACAATCAGCTCAAATGGCAGAGCTTAATGCAGTTTACAAGCTTTTGTGATGTTTAAAGATTATGTATTTAATTTATTTTC
>NW_026008675.1:0-3559 GCF_001458135.2 Marmota marmota marmota | reverse complement strand
GCAATCTAGATTTTCAACTTGAAGAGCTTAATGGGAAACTCTTAGGCTCTGTTCTTCTTGCACTACTTTGTAATTAATTTTAAACATTCTTTCTTTAAAATAAGATGCCCTTGCTAATGTAGATTACAATTCAATAAAAACAAATGATACAGAAAAATATACTATGTCAACTGGCTCATAAAATAAACGAGGAAAATACATGTCTGTAGAAAATGAGGATGAATAAAAAGGTAATCAAATATACTACTCTGCCTACAACCCCCTCCTTTAAAAAGAAAAGAAACAACCAAAGTAAATAGCCAGTAAAGACAATTCTATAAAATCAACAGGTTGCTCTGATGAGTTAAATTGGGAGCTGTTTTCAGCATTTGCAAAGGGAAATAGAATTGAATTTCTTTACACAATGAAAAGTTTTTTTTTAAGAAGTCCCAGAAAATTTAGAATCCACTTTAGTTTCAAAGGTGTGGTTCCAAATTTGTCCCAGGTCACATGTTTGTTCTGCTTTTTTTAAAAAAAAATTGTTTAGTTGTCAATGGACCTTTATTTTATTTATTTACATGTGGTGCTGAGGATCGAACCCAGTGCCTCACACATCCTAGGCAAGCACTCTACCACTGAGCTACAACCCCAGACCCTTGTTCTTCTTTTAAGTAGTCCCTGTTAGGAAGTGAACTACTAAAAACTGTTATTTCTTCATGGGAACCATGTATAATATGAAAAGACGACTGAAAATGTAACCTCCAATAGCTTTCCAAATGTTTCTACTTTAAAAGGATTATACCTTTCACATCACATCTCAAGCCCTAAATTATTATTAAATGAAAATGAAGTAAGCTTACTTATCTAAGTAAATAATTTTATATATTGGCCTGAGCCTTTTAATATCGGAACATTTGCATTGATAGAAAATATTAATTTGATATTTACCTTTCAACTGGTGTAGAGTTTTTAAATATCAACTTTTAAATTAAAGTCAAATCCACAGAGCATAACTTGAAGAAAGAAAATGAGAGGTGGACTTAAAAGGACATTATTATGAAGTAGTGTAGAATTGTTTATTTTAATTTATTTTGGGGTCTACTGAAGCAGCTTGGTCAAATATTGTGAAATATGCAATATTTTCATTCTCTAGGATTTATATTTCTACACGAGCACTCCTAATTTCATTTTACCTACAAATATCCTCTACCAAAAATGTTTATTTTCTATAGGAAAGTCCAATGTACTATTGTTTGAAAATTTTCTGATATCTCTCACATTCTAAACAAGGAGGCATGACAATTAGCTCACTTTCATAATGGTTATAAGTATATACTACCCTCCTAATATCATCTTATTATTTCTGTAATTTTAAGAGGTGAAAGAAATATTTCCATAAAAACATATTCAGGGAAATATTTAGCTTAAATATATGTTCATCTTTGAGAAAAATCAGATGGTCATTTGACTTAAGAATACTGTATTACCTTAATGATTAATATTATGACTGATATTGTGAACTAATATGTGCTTGGTGGTTAAGTAAATAGGTTTTATAATTCATGCTTTGGTTTTTAAAATATTTATTGAGTACCTGTTGGCTGTGCATCATTTTAGATGCTAGGAATACAGCAGTAAGTAAGACATTTCTACTGTCATGTGGCTTGCATTTTATTAAACAACAAAACTGAAGGTAGTTTCCAACTCACTTGTTGGTTGTGTGATATTACGAAATTATGTATCTTGGTACCTGATTCTTGGCTACATAACGTATAAAAGGCAGATAATCTATCTAAGAGTGATATTTTGAGAATTCAGTGACATGAAGTACTTTATCAGAGTGCTTAGTACATGTTAACTAAATAGCAATTATTTTTAAATTATTACTATTTCTATCAATAGTAATTCTTTTATTACCAAAATGTCTCACAAAAAGGGTTGAGAGGAGCTGGGGTTGTGGCTCAGCGGTAGAGCACTTTCCTAGCATGTGTGAGGCCCTGGGTTTGATTCTCAACACTGCATATAAATAAATAAAATAAAGGTCCATTGACAACTAAAACTTATTTTAAAAAGTTGTGATATGAATGAATAATATCTTTCATATTTTTTGTTTGTTTTAATTTTAATTTTAATTTTTTGAATTTTTTTCAGATTTTTCTTAATTTTTTAATGTATATATGACAGCAGAATGCATTACAATTCTTATTACACATATGGAGCACAATTTTTCATATCTTTGGTTGTATGCACAGTATATTCACACCAATTCGTGTCTTTATACCTGTACTTTGGATAATAATGATCATCACATTCCACCATCATTTATAACCCCATGCCCCTCCCTTCCCCTCCAACCCGTCTGCCCTATCTAGAGTTCCTCTATTCCTCCCATGCTCCCTCTCCCTATCCCACTATGGATCAGCCTCCTGATATCAAAGAAAACATTCAGCATTTGGTTTTTTGGGATTGGCTAACTTCACTTAGCATTATCTTCTCTAACTCCATCCATTTACCTCCAAATGTCATGATTTTATTTTCTTTTATTGCTGAGTAATATTCCATTGTGTATATATGCCACATTTTAAAATCCATTCATCTATTGAAGGTCATATAGGTTGTTTCCAAAGTTTAGCTATTATGAATTGTGCTGCTATAAACACTGATGTGTCTGTGTCCCTGTAGAATGCTGTTCTTAAATCCTTTGGGTATAGACTGAGGAGAGAAATAGCTGGATCAAATGGTGGTTCCATTTCCAATTTTGCAAGAAATCTCCATACTGCTTTCCATATTGGCTGCATCAATTTTCAGTCCCACCAGCAGTGTAGCAGTGTACATTCCCCCCCCACACACACATCCTCGCCAATACTTACGTTGTTTGTGTGTTCATAATAGCTGCCATTCTGACTGGAGTGAGATGAAATCTTAGAGTAGTTTTGATTTGCATTTCTCTAATTGTTAGAGATGATGAATATTTTTTTCATATATTTGTTGATTGAGTATCCTCTTCTGAGAAGTGTCTCTTAAGGTCCTTGGCCCATTTATTGATTGGGTTATTTGTTTTTTTGGTGTTTAGCTTTTTGAGTTCTTTATATACCCTAGAGATTAGTGCTCTATCTGATGTGTGAGGGGTAAAGATTTGATCCCAAGATGTGGGCTCTCTATTCACCTCACAGATTGTTTCTTTTGCTGAGAAGAAACTTTTCTTTTTTAAAGTCCCCAGCTTCATTCATTCTGCACAGTGAAACAAGAGCCTTTGAAAAGAAGCAAAAATATCACACAAATTAATAAATATTTCTTCTATACTTTCTTTTTTGTTCTAATTAGTTATACATGGCAGTAGAATGTATTTTGAGACATCATACATAAATGGAGTATAAATTCTCATGCCTTCTGGTTGTACATGATGTAGAATTACATTGGCCATGTAGTCATATATGCACACAAGGTAATAGTGTCTGATTAATTCTACTATCATTCCTACCTCCATACCCCTCCCCTCCTTTTACTCCCCTCTGTTCAATCCAAAGTACTTCTATTATCTCAACCAATATGAATTAGCATCCTCATATCAGAGAAAACA
>NW_026008674.1:0-3560 GCF_001458135.2 Marmota marmota marmota | reverse complement strand
TAGTCTTTGACATATAAGCCAACATAAGGCCCAGAGCCTACCACAGGTCAAACCTCAAAATGGCAAATTGGAGTCTGTCCAAATTTGTTGTTGTATTGAAAATATTTGAAATATTTGGACCATCAGCCAGGCCTGAACATATCTATCACACAGGATTTTGTAACAGGATTTGACACACACTATTAAGTGTTTGCTTAGTCCTCCTAGATATTAATGGTGCACTGAAAGGGATATTCAGTCTTCTGGTAGATCCTTTCCTTCTGAAGAGAAGTTTACAAAGTTTGTACCAGAGCTTCAAGTCACAAGACAGTCTGGGTTGGTTACTGCCTTTGCACATAATCACCTTTCAAAGCACGGGGTAATACAAGGATAATGTTCATTTATCTGGTAACTCCGGTTATAAGAAACACTCAGACAGCGTTTAACTTCTACTGGTATTGCTAGGGACATCCCAACACCAGTCTGTATGTGCCCAAGGCCCTGAACACTGGTTTGGAAGCCAGCAGGACATGTCTGTAGTGTGTAAGACGACGTGTGTGTGGTAGATACAATCTGCTGACAGCTTGGTTGTTCTGATACAGGATGGCGATATTGCAGTGAGGTCTGCTGAGTCTGAGGGAGATACTGAGGTTGCTGAAAATGGACCGGCCGTGAGGGCTGGGAGGCTGTCTGGAACACACCTAGTTGTGCTGACTGAGGGCCTGCCTGTCCTCTCTGTTTGTCTGCTTCTTTTACATCATTATCATGAGCAATCAACAGTCGTTCAATACACTGCACTAAGAAATCCCAGGAGTAAGCAGTAAGACGATGCAGTCTTGTAGGCCACGTTGGAGAAAGACGAAGTATAATCCTCGAAGAAGCCACACATGCAGCAGCTACTAAAGAAGGTGCATAATTTAGAAAGGCATAATCTTGCAGAGATACTTCCAGGAAGTAATCTGCATATTTGGCCATGTAGAGTTTAGTTTTTTCCAAGCAAATCATTGGCCAGCCATCATGAAGATCTGTTTCATGTACTGCTTCTGAGAGATAATACTCGATAAAGTGGGCAGCTGTTGGAAGGCAGAGGTTCCACTGAAAGGTTTCTAATAATAATAGTTCCATATGTAGCAAATTTTGTTTTGTTAATACTAGATTCATATTAGTCATACAACCCAGACTGTTGAGCTGCTCCAGCTTAGGCACACTATCTTCTTTTTCTTCAAATTTACTTGCTAGAAGCAGACAGGAAAGCGCAACTAAATGCAGCTGCTGGATAGAGATGTCATAGCGATCCATAAACAGGTCCAGCAAATAGACAGCAAGATGTCGGGCCGAAGGGCAGAGTGTGAAGCGATTGCTCACAATGGCAATCAAATCAGCAAAATACCTTCTGAGACTTAGTTGAGGGGACTGGCCTTTGTAGGAGGGCAACTTCAGCTCCTTGTACCGAAGCGCTTGGTGAATATCAGCAGCCAGTTGTCCTCGCCACCACTGCCCCTCCAGCTCCATGAGACTCGGCGGCGCGCCTAGCCAGACGCGGCAACTTCAGTCCGGAACCGCGGCCTTCACAGCACCAGCCCCGCCGGCGTGCGGGGGACCCGGGCCCCGCTCATGCTGCGGACAGTCGGACAGTCGGCAGCGACGCGCCGGCCTCAGCTCGGGCCCAGCGCCGGGGCGCTCCCGCCGCCCATTGTTCAAGGATAACAAGTTTCAAACATAGGATTAATATTCTGATACCTTAAAAATAAAATTACTAATTTATAATATCTATTATGTTACACATTTAATCCATATTATTGATTGACATAAACATATGTCATTGTCTGTGTAATTTTAAAGTTATTGCAGTGATAGTTGACTTTAAATTTAAGATGTAATTTTTTAACGAGTGGACTCAGCAAATGATCAAGGACTCCCAGAGATAAAAGCATATGATCCTTAACTCTGGGCAAAATCTTAGTGCTTATTACTTGTAGAAACTTATCATTCCTACTGCTTCATTTTTGAGCCAGTAAAATTTTGTCAAAAGAGAAATTCTACATGGCACTTGCTACATGTACAGTGCTTCTCTTTTCATATCCGTGGGCCAAAGGATGTCTTATTTCTCCTGGACAAAAGTTCACAATTAAACAATTTTGTTTCACCTTATGGAAACCAAGAAAATGGAGTTGAGTGAATAGTGGTAAAGATGGATTTGATTTCAGTTTAGCACCTCGAACCTGCAGATGCTCAGATAGTCAAAAAGAAGGCTGGAGCAGGGCTCCATGGAGATCTCTGTTGTTTCTTTTAAGGAAAAATCTTAAATCCTCTGCACTTGATATGTTCAGTGATGTAAATTGGCCAATATTCTTTACACTACCAGAACACATAGTATTGCAGGTTGAGTTCTCCAGACACTGACACAGAGTTTGGGAAGCAGGACTTTTCCTAGAAATTGACACCCAGTAAAGAAAAGTTGAAAATGCAGAATTGGGCAGAGGAAGAGGTTGAATTGCAGTGTAGTCCCCCAAAACACCATGAACCCAGCAGGGAGCTCTGGAGCAAGAAGTGCTCCACTGAGTTGCAGACTGCAATGTTACCTCCACATCACTCACTGGCAGGGCTCCCTCAGGAAGGGTACAACCTTGAGGAAGGAGGCTCTCCACCTTCAGGAGCTGGAGGCCCAGGCTGACCCCACTCCCCAGCTGGGCCCAAGTGCTTCCTTCAGGGATCTGGTTGGCTCACCTCCACATCTACCACCCAGACCTATCAGTTATTCTTCCTGATTTGCCAGTTTATTGCTTACATGGGTATAAGTAGCAAATCACATTTATACATTGGATGAAGTACTTTTATAGAAAAGATTAATTTTGCATTCAAAGAAATGCACAATACATATGAATATGTAACATTTTTCTATTTCAGGTCAGTACTTGCCCAAGAAATTCCATGTCCTAAATTTACTATATTCTTTCCCTACTCATTCAAAACTATTCTATTAAATTCATTACAGCACACTGTGTAGGGTGCTGTTATTTATCACAAATAAAACTACAGAGCAAGTAGTTCTTCCTGAGATTCATTATCTCAAATTGACACTAATCAAAAAATCCATATAAAAAAGTGACCAAGTGGAAATGTTAAAGATGATGACTATCTATCTGCAAAGCTCTCCACACCCAAGCCCTAAAATTAATAAAGATGGCCTGGAATCAGCATTGTAAGAAAGCAAAAATTTATTCTAAAAGATCACAGGAATACCCAAGGGCTACTTCTAATGTTAATAGATGTTTAATATCAAATATTTCTCAAAAATTAGAGTCAAAGAACTTTGGTCATCAGGTCAATCATTTGATTCACTTGCTAAGGAATATTCAATAAGACACTTCCTGCTTGTCATTTATTAAATTCATATGCACACTAGACTATATTTTTAGACCCTTCTTTAGTTTAGTTGATCCTTATACTATCCTTATACTAATACTGTATTAATGAATACCATAGCAAGTCTTCTCTTGATCTTCTTGTTTTTCAAATTCATCTTAGCTATTTGGTCCCATACCCTCCACAAAAAAAAAAAAAAAAAAAAAAAAAAAATT
>NW_026008673.1:0-3560 GCF_001458135.2 Marmota marmota marmota | reverse complement strand
TTATACAGATAAACAGGACTGTGCACAAGAGAGGGCAATTCCTGGTATTGTTTACAAATACTAAATGCTGTAAAAATTCTGATCAGTTTTAAGTTTCTCTTTGAACAGTTTTCAGAAATCACCCCAAATTGCACAGGAACAGAATGCCCCCAAAGACACTATGATTTTCCTTCTTGTAATGGTAATTAAAGTGATAAAGACATCTCCTCTTTCACCCTGAAGAAAAGGCTAGATTGCAAACCAAAGCAGCAAGTCCTGTTGATGGTGCAGGTGATGTAAAGAATTCCTTGTGGGGCGTCTGGTCAGATTGCCCTACTTCTCTGTTTTCTCTCTTCTCTGCATAGAAACTAAACACTGAGTTGGAATTGAACCTCAGTGCTAAAGTAAAGGCAGAGGTAGTTCAAGGTCAGGTAAGTACAGGGCTCAGCCACAAATAAAATAATAATACATATGTGTATTTAAAAAATGTGTCAGCAGCTATGTTTTGATAATATCGAGATTTGCTTATTTTATAATGATGTAGAGCATTTACATTCTGACCAAAGCTGTGTGAATACTAGGCAAGCAGAGCAAAGGGATGTCTTGTCACTGTCTCTTAGAACGTATTTATACGTTGCTAGAGTATGCCAAAATCCTGAAGTGTCCTGGGTACTGGAAAAGGCAATAGCAAAAATTAAAAATAGCCCTGTTATGTTAAGAACTGCAATTTCCACAGCATTTTGGTCAATGACGTATTTGAATACATTATAAACATGGCTTTCCCTGGTAGTCTCTGAATACTTTAGGAACAGAGAGTGTTTCTTATCAGGAAAGTTGGGCCAAAGAGCTCCTCTGCTGAGTGACAGGTGGCATGTGAGCTTGCGCAGGCGGCTACTCCTGCTTTACCTCCAAGTTCCTCTTTTAGTCTCATGTAGTTTTTCACAAACATGTTTCTCCATAAAATTTTTAACATTCCCATTGACTTCTTGGGTCTCTCTCTTTTCCCCTAATTTGTGTATTTTACTATGATGGTTTGCCAAAAGTAGGGTGACTGGTCAGATCCTGTGAACTTCAGTCCTGACCTGGTTATTCCTTTCAATCTTTTAATAGCATTATTGAAGGAAAACCTGCAAACATAAATTCACCCATCTTGAGTGTACAACTCCGTTATATTTAATAAATTCACAGACTTGTGCAATCATCTCTACAATCCAGTTTTAGAACATTTCCATCATCCCCAAAATATCCCTAATGGCCACTCACAATCCATCCCCACCCCCACCCCCACCCCAGGCCACCACTAATCGGTTTTCTGTTTCTATTGTGTGCAGGTCCTTTCAAGTGCTTTAAATAGGTAATGACATTCCCTTGGTTTGAACATGCCAAAGTTCAAAAAGTATTCACTAAATGTTTTTCTCTGAATTGCACTGCTGAATTTCTATCATTCTGATACAAGAAAACATGGCTTATCCTTAAAAATATTACAATATATTTCAAAAATAGAAAAATATATAAAGAATAATACAACAAATACAGCAATGTGTATATGCCTACCAATAGCTTCATCCGAGTGATACATTTTGGCTTATTTCCTATTTTTTTAAGAGACTAAAATTTTCTAATATTGTTGAAGCCCCTTCATAACATATACCACCTCACTGATCTCTCCTTCCTCTGTAACTACTCTTCTGGATTTTGTGCTTATGATTCACCAAGTCTGTCTATTGTTCACCAGGTCTGTCTGTTGGTTAAAGCGATTGGCATGGCTACCCTGAGCTCTCAGAAGTACATTTACTATGTGGTATTGTTTGCATGTCTTCAATCTTTTTATAAATAGGTACATTGCACAATGTCTGCCACTCTGTAACGCCTTCATTGCTCAATACCGTTTTATACATGCAGCTGCGGAGCCTTCATTTTCACTAACGTGCAGTGTTCAGTGAGGAGGGTGATTCACTTGCCAGTTGGTGGACATTTAAACTGGTTGTTTTTACTGGCATTCTGAATTACACTGCATCAAATACGTTTTGAGTCTCCTTGGCATATGTACGAGTGCTTCTTTAGTGTTTATTCCTAAGAGCAAATTAGTCACACAGTATGATGTGGCTTCATGAGATGGGGCCAGTTTGCTCAGCAGTGAGTGCAACATAATCACTCTCCCAACATGGATGCGCCAGGGTTCTCATGTTCCGCTTCTCTTAACATACAGGCAATCCTCAACTCAGAGTTCTTACAGAGTATGAGATTCAGTTCAAGGCACCCTGCAAAGGGCATTCTGAATCCAAAAGTGTGAAAATATATTTCTAATTATTAACTTTACATACACCTATGCCTATGCATATATATGTATTCACTTACATATACACCTACATATAGGTATAGGTATGTATATGTATGTTTCTATACACATAGATATCCACGTATATCTATATGTATGTATACTCATATGTATAAACCAATTCTGTTTTCCTTCTCTGAGTTGCTTTAATAATCTTTGCCCATTTTCCTATTAGATTGTTAGTTTTTTTTTTCTTATTGATTCATGGTCCATTCTTTATATATTCTGGACATAAATCCTTTTTGTTTATCTGAAAAGATTTCCCCAAATTCATGGTTGTCTTTCACCTTTGTATATCAGGTCTACTTGTTGAACTATAATTTTATTTTTATTTTTTATTTGTTCTTTTTATATACATGATAGTAGAATGTATTTTGACATATTATGCGTACATGGAGTATAACTTCCCATTCTTATGGTTGAACATCATGGGGAGTTCCCTTCCCCCCATTTTAATTTTAATGATATTTACTATTTTTAGATTAATTGGTTCGTCTCTTTATGGTTTGTGCTTTTTGATCCAATTAGTTTCTTTCTTTCTTTGAGGTCACCAAGACGTTCTGCATGTTATTCTCAGAGTTCAAAAGTATTTCTTTTCATAATTAAAACTTTACTTTTATGTATGATGAGAATTCAGTATATATTCTTTTCCCAAATAGATAATCAATTGTCCTAAACACACACTTCTATTAATGTATCTATCTATTTCAGGGCTTGCCAGGCTGTTTGTGCGTCTTTTTCTATACTTCCCACACTATAACGTTTTCAATGACTCAATATCTGGTATGCAAGTCCATTCAGCTTGTTCATCTGCTTTCAAATCGTTTTAGCTATTCTTGTCCACTAGTTTTCCAAATGAATTTTAAGGCCATTTTTCATCAAAAATCCTGTTGAGATGTTTGAGTTGAGTTTCACTGAACTTATGGGTTAAATAAATGGAGACCACTGATACTGACGTCTTTCTGTCCATTTATTTACATCTCTTTTGTGTTCCTTATGAATACCTTCCATTTTGGTTGTTATTTTTTCCCTAAGCACCCTACAGTTTGGTTGTGATTTTAAATATTATTTTGTATTACATTTTCTAAGACTTATTTGTAGTATAAAGACAGGTTGTTGATTTTTGCATGCTGATGTTGTATCCAACCATCTTGCTGAATGTTTCTTCAGTTTCATAGTTTGTTAACTCTCTTGGATTTTATGTAAAGGCAATCATATTTTTTTTTTTTTTTTTTTTTGGGGG
>NW_026008672.1:0-3561 GCF_001458135.2 Marmota marmota marmota | reverse complement strand
AGACGCAGGGGCCTAAAGGGAGGGGGCATGGGGCTAGAAATGATGGTGGAATGTGATGGTCATCATTATCCAAAGTACATGTATGAAGGCCCAAATTGGTGTGAATATACTTTGTATACAACCAGAGATATGAAAAATTGTGCTCTATACGTGTAATGAATCGTAATGCATTCTGCTGTCATATATAAATTTTTTAAAATTAATTTTAAAAAACACAAGAAACCCTTAGAGTTATGAACAAATTGAGGGGTTTTCTCAAAGGAAGACTGTCATTTTTCCAAGGTCATTAAAGCAAGAGTAGTGATCCAAAGATAGACGCTTTCAGTGAGGCAAAAGAATATTGACAGCTTCAGAAAGACCTGCTGGGCCGGCTCTTGGGTCCAGGTAAAATGACATGCCCTCACAGGGAACCCTCCCTTCCTGAGGCTCACCTGGTAACAAGTGAGGTCATCACTGAGGAGTTGGTCTGTGCATGTTGCTACTGAGATGTGGACCTATGTCTTTGGGAGATAACAACCTAAACTGGACTCTGAAGTCAGCATCTGTTTCTTGGTGGTTTCTTGTTTTAATGAAATGATTTCCAAAAACAGTTTATGGTTGAGGATTTGGGAAAGCAAAGAACTGACATTAACACTAGAATTGAGATGAGGGATGGGTAAAAGAAAATATCACATCCTAAAAATGTACAACACACTCTTTTATATTTTCCTGATCAACTAATGACAGAACTAAAATAATGTTACAAACAAGCCAACAGGAGGGGCTGGAGTTGTGGCTCAGTGGTAGAGTGCTCCCCTAACATATGCGAGGCACTGGGTTCAATACTCAGCACCACATAAAAATAAATAAATAAAATTAAGGTATTTTGTTCAACCACAGCTTAAAAAAAAAAAAATCTTTTTAAAGACAACAGGAGAATTACTAATCTCAAAGCTCACCACAGCTGTGCTGTCCAACCTCAGACATGACAGTAACTGGGAAATGTATTCACAGGCCCTCTTGTTCTTTTCTGGGAAACTGAGGTTTCCCTACAATCTTGGAGATAATCAAAGTTCCTTATTCTGATTCAAGTGGAAGCTCCTAACTCACAAGATGTTAGTTAGCAAAACCAGCATAGAAACTGGGATACTCATCTGGATTAGTATCACTATACAGGTAAGCAGTTCCCCTTGCTTAAACCTTTCCTCTCTCCAAAAAAAAAAAAAAGACACTTTGTGTCCTCTGGAATAAAAAATGTTTACAGTGCAAAAACTTCTAACTTCTGGTAAAGTTAGGTACTGAGCTACACCCCTAGTCCTTTTTATCCTCGAAATTACAATCCTCCTGTCTCAGCCTCCCTAGTCGCTGGGATTACAGGCATGCACCTCTGCACTTGGTTATGAATTTATAAATTTCAGTTTAAATTTTAGACTTCTATTATAAAAGGTACTGTTATTCCCCTAAAAGGAAGGTTCTAAAAAGACAAATGACATGTTGTGAATATCTGTGGAAAAAAATTATTTAATTCATTTTGCATGTACAATGGTTTTTTTATCCAAAGTTATTTTTGAAGCCTGTGTTGCCATTTTGAATCCTTTACTATCAGCCTTCACTTAGGTTAAAACTTTCACCTATCTAAAATAAATGTTTCCAGGATATCTGCATGATAGATTCAAATATAGTGATCAGGACTAAACTTCAAGCTGGGCATGGTGGCTCACTGCACCTAATAATGATCCTGTTAACCTTATAAGGAACACATTTTTCTAACAATTGTTCTAAAATACAGGGTAAATGATGCCTCATTTTGCCCTTGCATTGAAAAATTTTTGCTGATGAAACTTCACTATTCTATTCTAAAATTGTCCCCTCTTCTAAAACAAATCTGGTTTATAGACATGAAATTTTTAATTTCCAAATTTAAATTTAATTTCCAAAACCAACTTCCTTATTAGCAGCCTTTGATCTTTACTCCTATAGTACAGTCCTGACCCTTTTGTAAGCACTCCATGTTTTTATTGTGTTTTCCAATATCTGCCTAAACCATGAAATGCTAGAAAATGATACAATTATCTATATGAGCCACTCCAACAGAACCTTACACAATCAGGGCTCAATGTTGACATTTCCAGGCTAGCAAGTATCAGCTGAGAAAGAAAGAGTTTTAAAATCACACCAAGTTTTTGGAGAACCTATCCATTTCCACACACCATGCTAGAGGTTCTTTCCTATATTCTTATTAACCTTCAACAACTTCAAGAAAAATGGTACTCTTCCCAATTCACAGACTGGGAAACCCAGGTTTGCAGAGATTTAAATAATTTTTCCACAGTTCAGCAAGTTCCCACTTCACCATGCTGCACCCCATGACAAACTGCAGGAGGGTAGCTTTGAAATGCAGGATATTCACAGACAAGCAAGTGAATTGTGATTAGAGGAGTCACTGTTTCACCTTCTATTTCCTTCTTCCTCTATCATGTCATGCTTTCTTAGAACTGCACCTAATAATGAGTCATTTTCTAGTTCAAGCACTCCAATACTGCAGACCTTCAACTCACAGTGTGATAGGTAAATGTGTCCAAATCCTGAAGCATTAGTTTGGATTAACTTCACTGTGGCTCATATACAGGAGAAAAGAAAATTCCCAAGAACAGCTCCTACCTACAACATAAGAACTAGAGGAATCCCAGCCCTTCCCCTGAAAGGGCACACCTTGAAGCTCCTAAAATTTAAGCTGGTGATGGGTGACAAGGAAGGCTTAACTACACTGGAAATTTCCCACTGTACAAATTATTAAGGGTATGACGAAAACAGCTAAAAGGAGTCATGATAGAAGGTTGTGTCAGAATAGGTTATGCAAACAAAAGCTAACCAGAGACTGATTTTTGATACCTAATGCTGCTCAAGAAGAATAAAGCGGGGGTCGGGGGGGGGGGAGTATACAGTCATAAGCACTGAGGATAAATGAAAACTAACATGCATGAAAAAGAGGCAATAATTATGACTGCATCCATTAATCAAAACTCAATGCTGAGACTAGATATAACTGAGTATTGGCTATCTACGACAACTATTCATTTTAAATAGGGTCCAAAGAAATATACAACATCATAGAAAACTAGCATAGAACAGGTTTGGCAAAAGATTTTAGTTAGACTTTTAAATCTCTAAACTGGGACCTAAATAGTCCTATCACCTTTTGGGGGGAGGGGGTGATAAATTGAAACAACAAATGCTAAGTGTCTACTAGATACAATGTACTCTTCAAAACTGTTTCACAGGTGGCCCCACTACAGTAGACTATCACATCTTGATTATACATCAACCACAATATTTATACCAGCAAGTGTCATCTACTCTCAGCAAAGGGGAAAAGAAACTTCTAGAACTTTCCACTTTGAACATGTCATGTAGAATGACACCCTTAGCAATCAAACCTTCCAATTTAAAATAAATGGAAGAGGACAAACAAAAATTAATAATCTAAAAAAAGAGAACTGAGAGTTTATTTAGGGCAGCCAATTCAACAGCACCTCACCCAAGACCAAGGCAAAAAAAAAAAAAAAAAAAAAAATTAGCAAA
>NW_026008671.1:0-3562 GCF_001458135.2 Marmota marmota marmota | reverse complement strand
TTTTTGGATTAGGTTGTGGCTAGGTCTAGTGTAAGGGTTATGTTTAGGATAAAGGTCAGGTTTAGAGCAAGGTATATTATTAGGGTCAGGGTTCAGGTAGAGTTTGGTTTATGTAAAGATTTAGGGTTAAGGCTTGATTTAATGTTAGGGTTAGGGTTAGGGTTAGGGTAATGGATAGGGTTAGATTTAGGGTTCAAGTTAGGTTAGAGTAATGAAAAAGGTTAGTGTTAGGGATAGGGTTAGCATTATGCCTAGGGTTAGCATTTAAATTAGGCTTATCTTTAGGGCAATGGAAAGGGTTAGAGCTAAGGTTAGGGATAGGGTTAAGGTTAGGAATAGGGCTAGTATAGGGTTATGCCTAGGGTTAATGTTAAGGTTAGGTTTAGGGTAAGTGTAGTATTAGAACTAGGGTTAGGGCTAGGGCAACGGTTAGGGTTAGGGTTAGGTCTAGGGTTACAGTTAGGGTTACAATTAAGGATTAAGTCTAGGTTTAGCGATAGGATAATGGCTAGGTATTGTGGGAGGTTTATGGCTGGCATTAGGGCTATGGGTAATGTAAGAGCTAGGATTATGTTTATGACTAGTTTTTCTGGTTAGGGTTATAGATAAGTCTAGTGTTAGGGTTAGGTTTTGGGTTAGGATAAGGTATAGAGCTAAGGTTTGGTTTATGGTAAGGATTACTGTTTGGGTTAGAGTTAGGTTTAGGGTTAGGACTAGAAGTGGTTCTAGGGATAGAGTTAGAGTTTGCATTAGTTTAAGGGTTAGTGTTAGGGCTAGTGCTAGGTTTTTGTTTAGGGCTAGGGCTAGATTTATGACTCTATTTAGGATTAGGTTTGGTTCAGTGCTAGTTTTATGGTTAGGTTTAGGTATAGTTTTATCAATAGGTGTATTGTTAGGGTTACATTTAAGATTGGGGTCAGGTTTAGACCTAGGGTTAGTGTTAGGTTCATAATAAGGGTCAGGGTAAGGGTTTGGTTTTGGGTTAGGGTTGGAGCTAGAATGAGGGCTAGAGTTAAGACTAGTATTAGAGTTAGTGTTTGGGGTTGGCTAAGGATTAGGGTTAGGACAAGTATAGCATTAAGTTCAGGGTTTGGCTTAGGGTAAGGAATAGTTTTAGGGGTAGTGTTAGGGTTAGGGTTAGGGTTAGGTTTAGGGCTATGGTTAGGTTTGGGGTTAGGGTTTAAACTAGGGTTAAGGCTCAGATTAGTGCTAGGATTTGTGTTAGCATTAGGGCTATGGCTAACGTAAGAACTAGGTTTCCAAATAGAGCTAGTTTTAGGGTTAGCATTAGGACGATGTTTAGAGCTAGAGTTAGTGTTAGGGTCTGAGTCAGAGACAGGGTTATTACTAGGGTTAGGGTTAGGGCTCAAATTTAAGCTACGTTTAGGTCTAGGTGTAGGGTTAGTGTTTGGTTTAGGTTAAGGGTTAGGGTTATGGTTATTGTTCAGTTTGTTTAGGGCTAGAGTAGGGTTAGGGCTATTTTTACAATTAGCATTTGGGTTAGGGCTAGTGTTAGGGTGAGGTTTACACTTAATCTAGGGTTAGATGTATGTTTAATTCTAGGGTGAAAGTTAGGGCTAGGGTTTAGTCTAGGGATAAGGCTAAGTTTTGGTTTATGGTAAGGGATAGGTTTAGAACTAGGACTAGTGCTAGGGCAAGAATGAGACTTAGTCTTAGGGCTAGGGCTAGGGTTAGGTTTAGGGTGAGGCTAAATTAGGGCTAGGATTAGAGCTAGGGTTATTGTTATGTTTAGGCCTAGGTTTAGGGCTAGAGTTAGGGCTAGTGATAGGGTTAAGGGAAGGTATGATGTTACAGCTAAAATTAAGATTAGGGTAGGGTTAAGATTAGGATTAGAATTAAGGCTAGGCTTAGAGCTAGGATTAGAGCTAGGGTTTGTGTTAGGTTTAGGGCTAGGGCTAATGACAGGTCTAGGGTTATGTTTAGGAATAGTTTTACAGTTGGGTTTATGGCTAGGTGTATTTTAAGGGTGAAGTTGAGTGTTGGGGTCAGGTTTACAGCTAGCATATTATTAGGGTCAGAGTCAGTGTTAGGGTATGGTTTAGATTCACGTTTACGGTTAGGGCTCAAATTAGCATTAGGGTTAGGATTAGGGTTAGTGTAATGGTTATGGTTAGGTTTAGGATTCAGGTTAGTTTTAGGGTGATGGATAGGTTTAGGGTTATTGATAGAGTTAGGGTTAGGACTAGGGATAGAATTCAGTTAGGGTTACGGTTAGGCTAATGGATAGGATTAGAGCTACAGTTAGGTCTAGCGTTATGGTTAGGTTATAGCTATGATTAGTGTTAGGCCTTGGGTTAGAATTTTGTTGGGGTTATGGTTAGGGTAATGGATAGTATTCAAGCTAGGGTTAGGGCTAGGGTTATGGTTAAAATTAGGGCTATGGTTCAGGTTAGGTTATGGTTAGGGTAATGAATAATATTAGAACTGTGTTTAGGGGTAGGGTTATGGTTAGGATAGGCCTAGGTTTAGGCTTAGGCCTTGGGTTAGAATTTCGTTAGGGTAATGGATAGGATTCGAGCTAGTGTTAGGGCTAGGGTTATGGTTAAGATTAGGGCTATGGTTCAGGTTAGGTTTTAGATTAGGACAGGTTTAGGTTATGTTTAGGTTTAGGTTAAGTGTTAAGGCGAGAGTTAGGGTTAGGTTAGTGTTAAAGCTAGGTTGAAGGCTCAGATTAGGACTAGGTTTTGGGTTACATTAGACCTACAGTAGCACTATGTCTAATGTAATATCTTGGGTTACAAATAGGGCTAGTTTTAGGGTTAGCGTTAAGTCTAGGTCTAGTGTTAGGGTTAGGTTTAGGTTCAGGGTGATGATTAGAAATAGGGTTAGTGTTGGGGTCAGAGACAGGATCAATGTTACCTTTAGGATTAGGGATAAGACTCAAAATAGGGCTAGGGTTAAGGCTAGGTGTAGGGTTAGGGTTTGTGTTAGGATTAGGGTAAGAATTGGGGATAGGGCTAATGTCAGGTCTAGGGTTAGTGTTAGTACTATGGCTCAGTTTTGTTTTAGAGCTAGGGCTAAGGTAAGGGCTAGCTTTAGGATTAGCAATAGTGTTAGGGCTAGTGGTAGGGTGAGGTTTAGGCTTAGAATTTTTGTTATGGTTAGATCTAGGGGTTAGATCTGGGTTTAGGGCTAGGGCTAGGATTAGGGCTAAGGTTAAGGCTAGTGTTATTGTTACGGTAATGGATAGGGTTAGAACTAGAAATAGGGCTAGGGCAAAAGGTAGTGTTATTCTTTGAGCTAGGTTAGGAGTAGGTTTAGGGTTAGGGCAAAATTAGGGCTAGGATTAGCCCTAGGGTAAGTGTTAGGGTTAGGCCTAGTGTTAGGGCTAGAGTTAGGGTTAGTTTTAGGGTAAGGGTTAGGGTTAGCGTTAGGGGGGGAAATGGGGTTACAGCTAGGTATAGGGCTAGGGCGAGGGTTATACTTATGGTTAGGGCTAGTGTTAGTGTACAGATTAGGATTAAGTCTAGGTTTAGGCTAGGATGAAGATTTGTGTTAGGGATAGGGCTAGGATTAGGGCTAGGGCTAATGTCAGGTCTAG
>NW_026008670.1:0-3562 GCF_001458135.2 Marmota marmota marmota | reverse complement strand
CCCTCCCTCTCTCCCTCCCTCCCTCTCTCTCTCCCTCTCTCTCTCTCTCCCTCTCTCCCTCTCTCTCTCTCTCTCTTTTTTTTTACAAAGCCCCACTTTATGTGGAAGAAAATGAGGGACTAGGACTAGTTCAGACATTTATTATCTCAATGTAATGCCAAAAATTACCTCCAAAATATTTAAAATAGCTGGAGGGTGGTCATAATGTTGTATGTCTGGTTTTGAGTTAAAGTATGATGTCACAAGGCAAATTACATTTCCAAAGCTGATTCTTTCTCTCAGCGCTTACCATTAATTGGTTTCCTGACACCAGAGTTTCATAAAGATGATAGTTCTTTCAAACATATGTAGATCTTTATTTACTTTAATGTATAAATTATAGTTTCCATGAAGTAACTTTATTTATATGGCACATTTTGTTGTTGAAAGCCATGAAGAATGGAGAGGATAGGAAACAATTGTCATCCACACATTGTTTATGTTCTTCATTAAATCATATGTAAATGAACCTAAAAAAGTAACTAAAATTGTACTTTCTAGTACCAAGTCTTTTCTATTACATGCTAAGTACAATATATGAGGTTTGTATTAGGTAACGTAGTTGTTTTCCTCCTATAGTTCCTTATTGCAATGTTGGGGAAGAAAATTACAGTTCCCCTAAAATATACCGAGTCTAAGAGCAAGACAAAGTTCAAATTCTTACTAAAATGTTTCTAGAACTAGTTCTGAAAAAAAATATACTGTTAAAGTAGAGATTTATTGATAATCTTCCCAGTGGGCTCTTTCTAAGGTATCTTTCCTTATCAAGGGCTGGTAAACAAGTATTATTTCATTCTAATTTTACTTCTGGCAAGAATGTACAACTTATTTACAAGAAAGTATAAAAACAACCGAAGCAATATAAATTCTGTGATTTTTTTTCCAATAATTCATCACTAAAATTTGTGTCTTAGCAATGAGTGTTTGAGGGTTTGTCACAGTGAAATGGACAAGGTTTTGTTCTTAGTATCATAAGAATAATGATTCTTAAAATTTATGGCATCTTAGACTTAGATATTCTAACATGCTATCATTTCTATAAAAAAAAGAATGTATACTATTAAGCAAACATTTTAAATAAGAAATTTGATATTTATCCCTTGATTGTTCAGATATTCTTCTCTTTAGCAAGCATACATTCAGTACTTCAAAGTCAATATCAAGAAAAATAGACACCTGTATAAGAAGTTCCTACTTTTAGGCTTACTGCTTTGGAGAATATTAGGCAAATGATTAGGATAAGTTGCCATAAAAAAGACTCAAAAGCTAAAGGAACAACAACAACAACAAAAATGAAGGTATTATTCAAAATGATCTATTGGTTTTAAGCCCCTAAAATCTTTCAGTTGGATGTTTAAGTCTGAACCATGAGGTAAAAATTTTTATAGTATATTCCTGTGAGATGACTCAGAGAAACACTTAAGTTAATTTGTAATAAGATATGTGGAAATTCATAATATTTCCAGGAAACAAAAATATGTGCTCTGGAAACTATAAAACTTGCTAATTTTGCCATATCTAAGTTGCTTCTTCTATCTTGCTACTTTCATTATCAATGTCATGTAAGATTCACTTCAAACTGGTCAATAAATTTGGAATATATAGTAAAAATAGAAAATAAGCAAAACTATAACCCAGTGTAGCATTTAGAAACTACCCTAGCTTTTTTAATTCATTAATTAAGGAATGCTAACCATTGAATTATAGTACTAGTCAGTTTGCCAAGATGGTTCATTACAGTCCAAATTTTATTATATATTACATGCTTTCTGCTTTTCACACAAACTTATTATACTGCTCAGAGAAGGTGATCTCTGAAAGCACATTAGACTAATGTTCCTGAAACTCTGGCTAATGTAAGTTTTATTGGATTGCAGTAACCAAAAAAAGGTCACCTAATGATTTGTTCCGATAATAATTTACTAAAGGGAAAATATAATTAATGAATTATTGTTAAATGTTTGACCTTGAAATACCCTGGTTTTGAGATTTATTAATATTGCCACAATTAGAGAACAGAGTCTAAGATATGTTTTTACACAATTTTTTTCAAAAAGTTTTTTTGTTTTTAATCACATTTCAGTTGGAGTAGATACAATGATAGCTAAAAATTTACCGAGTGCTTGTTGACTACAATGCTAAGCACTTTAATTTACCACCTTGTATTCTCACAAAAACTCTAGGACATCATCATCATCCCATTTTTCAAATGAAGAAATTGAGACTTGGAGGGGTCAGGCAAATTAACCAAACTCATCCAGCTACATAGAGGCAAAGCCCCAGGTTGAATCCAGGTTGAATACAGAGCTGTCACTCTATTGCAAATTCATTTTTATTCCCCATGGTAAGTTATGGAAAAACCCTGGGGTTTGTAAATGATACCTGATAGAAATTATATGTATTAAGATAGTCAATAAATGAATAAGTTTTGAAGTTTTGAATGGAAAAACGGCTGGGGTTTGGATCCCTCCCTCTTCCTAGTGATCTAAGTAGTCTCTAAATCATACTTTGGAATGACACTGTGAAAGGGATCAAATAATTAAGGACTTGATGTCATCTGTACCAGGTCAAACCCCAATTGTACCACTTGCTGTCCAGTGGCTTCAAACCAGTTGTTTGACCTCTGTAAGCCTCATTTTATCCTGTTGTAAACATGGTAACTGGGTCTTTGAAGACTTTTTAAGAAACACCTAAAATGCTTATGAGAAAAGTTATATAATCCTACTCAGTTGGAAATCAAAAGGGGTTTATTTTCACCAGCAATTTCCATATGCATTGTTATTAAATAGAGTTTATACTTTGAAACTTCAAAACTTATTCATGTATTGACTATCTTAATACATATAATTTCTATCAGGTATCATTTCCTAAGTAAGTTATATTTCTCTTTATTCAAAACGTATTAGAAAAGGTAAAACTCTGGCTTTGGATCTCCAAAGATAACAGATAATTGTAGCAGTCACATTAATTCAGAATTTTATTTTCAGGAATATGAATATCTTGCATCATTTATACCTTAAAATAGCATTTTAATCAGTAGCTCAAGTAGCCTGCTTTCTTCCAAACTTGGATTGTTTTTCCTCAGAATCTGAAGATGTCCTTATAGCATAAAGTTGTGGGTTTTGATGGGGAGAAGATAAGAGAGCAGGAAGAGTTTTTTGGTAGATAAACCACCTGTAAGGGAGGTAGACTGAGTGAAGGTAGAAATTGCTACAGATGCCACAGGAAGTCCAAGCTCCAAGCTCCAAGCTGGAGCTGGCCTGGCTCTTCAGTGTAGACTGAAATGGAGGCACAAATACCTAGGCTTTGTGATCCAAGTTTGAATCCAGGCATCTGGATACAGAGCCTGCAAATTCATTGTTTCCTTGTGGGAAGTTATGTGTGAATGGAGATAGGAGATTTGCAAAAGGATAAAATGAAGCTTACAGAAGTTAAACAACTGGTTCACAAGATTTATGAAGTCACAGATCTTCACTTTACTATAAGATTCAGCCCCCCACTCGCCACCCCCCCCACTCCTCCC
>NW_026008669.1:0-3562 GCF_001458135.2 Marmota marmota marmota | reverse complement strand
GGTGGGTGTGGCTACCAGCTAGGTTCTGCAGCTTATCAGGTGCCATGTTTCCAACTTCCCTACCTCCAGCTGTGATAACTCAAGATTTTTCTCACAAGCTTTTGGGAGGTGTAGCTATCAATGTGGAACAAAAACTGTACAGGCACCTGGTTTCCAATTTGGAGACTAAGAGTAGGGAGGCTCCAGCTAGAAGCTCAAGCCCTCTCACCCTGGCTACCTCCACCACCCTGATTACAGAGACTCAAGCTAGGAATAGACAACTCCACCTACTGCAAGAAAAGGGAACAGAGTTCTGAGAGATTTTTTCTTTCTTACTTTTCTTTTCTTGCTCTTCTCATCCATTCTCCTCTACCCTTCCCCCACTGGTCCTCACAACCTCAACATATGTGAAACCAAGAACTTTCCATGAAATTGGACTTTAAGAACTGAATTACCTGAATAGTATATGCAATAGAGAAATTGCATAGGCCCTACCTCACCACCCCTTTATTTTCTCTTACTTTCATTCTCCCTTTCTTTCATTGTTTCCTTGTTATTATTTCTTCTTTTTTTTCTTTCTCTCTCTATCCCACTTTCAGCCTCCTAACTTTTACTATTTATACATAGGGTAATTTTAAGAATACAGATAAGAAATTTCAACTTATACATTCTTCCATAAATTCCCCCAGTCTATTCATTAGAGTTCTCCTCCAAAGTTTCTAAGTTAGATTAATCCCATACCCTCACATCTTTCCCCCTTAAAATAGCATCCTACTCCTAACCCTCAGTTTTCTATACACCACCAGAAATGGTATGCCTTTTTGAAACTAATGACTATATTCTAAATAATAATTGAAGCCAACATCTGTAGACACGGAGTATAAATATAAATGTATTTATAATGGTTAAGCTTAGGCTTCAGGTTAGGGTTAGATTTAGAGTTAGGTTTTGATCTCTGTTTAGGGCTAGGGATAAGGATAGGGCAAGGATTAGGACTAGGGTTTGGGTTAGGTTTAGGATTATGGTAAGGGATAGGGTTAGAACTTGTGATAGGGATAGTAAAAGAGTTAGAGTTAGTCTTAGCGCTAGGGTTAGGTTTAGGGTTAGGGTTAGGGATAGGGCTAAATTAGGGCTAGTGTTAATGTTAGGTTTAGTTCTTGGGTTAGGGTTAGAGTTAGGGTTATGTTTAGGGTAAAGGATTGTGTTATATCTAGGTTGAAGGCTAGGGCATAGGTTAGTATTAGGGTTAGGGCTAGCATTAGGGTTAGGGTTATGATTAAAGCTAGGTTTAGGTCTAGGATGAAGGCTAATGTTTGTGTTAAGGGCTAGTAATAGGGCTAGGGCTAATGTCAGTTCTAGAGTTACAGTTAGGGATAGATTTAGTGTTATGTTTATGGCTTGTTCCAGTGTAGGGGTTAGGTTTGTACTCAGGGTCAGTTTTAGAGCTAGGGTTATTATTAGGGTCAGAATCAAGCTGAGGGTTTGGGTTAGGTTAAGGTTTAGATTTAGGGCTTGAATTATCATTATTTTTAGGGTTAAGGTAATGAAAAGGTTAGGTTTAGGGTTTAAGTGTGGTTTAGTCTAATGGATAGGGTTAGGGTTAGGCCTAGGGTTAGCATAATGGTCTGGTTATAATTAGGGTAATGGATAGAGTTAGACCTAAGATTAGGTGGTAGGCTTATATATAAGATTAGGGCTTTTGTTTGGGTTAGGGTTACATTTACGTTTATGGTTAAAGCTAGGTTTTGGGTCTGAGGATGTGGTTCAAGAAGTAGTATGCTCGCCTGGCATGAGCGTGGCACTGGGTTCAATCCTCAGCACCACAAACCAATAAAATAAAGATGTTGTGTCCACCAAAAACTAAAAAAAAAATAATTATCAAATAAGCTAGGTTTAGGTCTGGGATTAAGGCTAGGTTTTGGGTGAGGTTAGGGCTAGTGTTAATGCTATGGCTAATGTAAAAATTAGCATTATGATTACAGCTAGTGATAGGGTCAGGGTTAGGGCTAGGCCTAGAGTTAGGGTTAAGTTTACAATTATAATGATGTTTAGAGCTAGGTTTAATGTTAGCGTGAGAGTCAGGGTGCGGATTAGTTTTCAAATTAGTGATAGGACTAGAATTAGAGATAGGATAAGGGCTAAGTGTAGGGTTAGGGTTTGGTTTAGGTTAAGTGATAGGGTTAGGGTTATGATTCATTTTTGTTTTAGGGCTAGGGATAGAGTTAGGGATAGTTTTAGGATTAATGTTAGGATTAGGACTAGTGTTAGTGTGAGGTTTAGGCTTAGCTTTAGGGTTAGATTTAGAGTTAGGTTTAGATCTAGGCTTTGAAGTAGGGCTAAGGTTAGGGCTAGGATTAGAGCTAAGTTTATTGCTAGGTTTAGGGTGATAGTAAGGGATAGGGTTAGAACTAGGTATAAGGTTAGGGAGAGAGTTTGAGTTAGTCTTAGTGCTAGGGTTAGGGTTGGGTTATGGATAGGGCTAAATTAGGGCTGGGATTAGTACTAGGGTTAATATTAGGGTTAGGCCGAGTTTTAGGGCTAGGGTTTGTGTTAGTTTTAGGGTTTGGGTTAGGTTTAGGTTAAGGGATGGGATTATAGCTACTTTTAGGACTAGCGTGAGGATTAGCATTAGGGTTATGGTTAGGGTTAGGTTTATGTTTAAGGCAAGGTTTATGTCTAGGATGTGGGCTAATGTTTGTGTTAGGATTAGGACTAGAATTAGAGCTAGAGCTAATGTCAGTTCTAGAGTTACAGTTAGGGAGAGTTTTAGGGTTATGTATAGCTAGGTCTATTGTAAGGGTCAGGTTTCTTGTTAGTGTCAAGTTTAGAGCTATGGGTATTATTAGAGTAAGGGTCAGTGTTAGGATTTTTATTAGGTTAAGGTTTAGGGTTAAGGCTTGAGTTATCATTATGGTTAGGAATAGGTTAATGATAATTTTAGGTTTAGAGTTCAGGTTAGGTGTAGTGTAATGGATAGAGTTAGGGTTAGGGAGAGAATTAGTTATTGGCCTAGGGTTAGCAGAAGTGTTAGGTTTATCATTAGGGTAATGGATAGGGTTAGAGCTAGTGATAGGACTAGTGTTATGCTTAGGATTAGGTCTAGTGTTAGGCTTAGGTTTAGAGTCAGGGCTAAGGTTAGGGTTATGGTCAGCTTTAGGGTTAAAGCTAGGGTAGGGCTTGGGTTAGGGCTGGGTTTTGCGATAGGTTAGGGCTACTGCAAATGTAAGAACTTGTTATGATTAGGGCTTGTTTTAGGGTTAATGTTAGAGCTAATTATAGTTTTAGGGTTAGGTTTAGGATTAGGGTGATGTTTAGAGCTAGGGTTAGTGTTAGTGTCATGATCAGTGTTCAGTTTAGGGTTCTGGTTAATGTGAAAGCCAGAATTAGGACTAGGGTTAAGTCTAGGAGAAGGGTTAGTGTTTTGCTTTAAACTAAGGTTTATTTTTAGGGCTAGGGCTAGTTTTTCTTTAGGTCTAAGGCTAAAGTTTGGTTAGATTAGGATTAGGTTTAGGTCTAGGGCTAGTGTTAGGGTTAGGTTTAAGTAAAAGGTTACCATTAGGGCTAGTGTTAGGGTTGGGTTTAG